>NW_006400177.1:570235-574343 GCF_000299155.1 Elephantulus edwardii
CATATTCCTCCTCATAAAGTCCATCCTACTAAATGATCTGTTCCACAAACAGATTAAAAAGGTATGGAGAAAGGATGCATTTTTGATGCACTTCTTTCCCGATTTTGAACCATACAGTATTTTCCTTCTCTGTTCTGACAACTGCTTCCTGGTCCAAGTGTAGATTTTGCGTGAGCTGAATTAGGTGTTCTGGGATTCTCTGTCTTCTCAAGGTTAGCCACAGTTTGTTGTGATCCACACAGTCAAATGCCTTTGCATAGCCAATGAAACACAGATAGACATTCCTCTTGTACTCTCTGCTTTCAGCCAAGATCCATGTGATATTGGCTGTGCTGTACCTAGTGCCATGGCCTCTTCTAAACCCAGCTTGTATGTCTGGCATTTCTCTGTTGATACACTTAGTCATTTTTGGATAATCTTCAGCAGGATTTTGCCTACATATGGTATTAGTGATACTGTGAAATTATTTCCATACTCTTGTTGGAGCACCTTTTTTTGAGAATGACAATAAATATGGATCTCTTCCAGTCACTAAGCCAGACTAAATTGTCCTCCAGATTTCTTGGCATAAACTGATGAGCATGTCAAGGCTGCATCTGTTCATTGAAATATAACAATTGGTATTCCAGTATTCTTTATTTTTTTGCCAATTCCTTCAGAGCTTTTTTTAAAAAAATAGCTTACTTACAAAATTCAAACATATTGTTTTTCACACCAGATCCTTCCCACATCCCTCACCCCATCACCCTCAGTTGTACAACTCCATGATTAATCCTCCGCCCTGCACCTCCCCACCCACGTGCTTCCACCCTCACCCTCACCTGGATCCTGATACTCATTCTGCAATAATGGGTGGGTGGTTTTGTTTTGTTTTTACACTATTTGGCCCTTTTGTATAGTATGGTTGAGCTCTAGTGGCCTAGTGGCAAGAAGCTGCTCTGCAATCCCAAAGGGCATGCAGTTTGAATCCACCAGCTGCTCTGTGGGAAAGGGAGGGGCACTCTCCTCTCGTGCAGTTAACTGCCTCTGAAAACCTGCAGGAGGGTCAGCTATGGGTCGGTTCTGACTCAACGGTACACAATAACAACACATGGTTTAGCTACACATTGCTGTTGTAATTTAGGATTAAATATTTACAGAATATAATTTTGCATTCCAAAATAGTCTGTGAGGACCTAGGTTAGATGGAGAAGAGACAAAAGTTATCTATTTCATCTTGCTTAGATCCACAATCAACATCCTTTGAACTTCCTCTTCATCACCATTGTTCTCTTATGTTGTTTCATGAAATTCTGTGCAGGCAGTTCATTTTGGTACAGTAATTCTGTGTACTCCTTCCATCTTCTTTTAATGGTTCCTGGGTCATTCAGTATTCTGCTTATAGCACCTTTAAGTATTGAACTTTAAGCTTTGAATTTCTTCTTTAAGCCTCATTTGCACATTTTGTTGCAATATTCAGAGTTTCTTTTGATATCCATCTTGATCTTTTTTCCTCTGTCCTTGTAATGACCTTTTGCATTCATCATGGATGATATTCTTGGTATCCTCCCAGCTCATCTGGTCATCATTCAATAGTGTTCAAGGCCTCAAACTTGTTCTTGAAATGGTTTTTAAATTCAGGTGGGATAGACTGAAGGTTAAACTTTGGTTTTGTAGCTTTATGTTCATTTTCTTGAACTTCAGTTTGAACTTGTACATGAGTAGTTGATGGTGTGTTTCACAATCAGCATCTGGTCTGGTTTTCACAGCTGATAGGAGCTTCTCCAATGATTTTTCTGCAGTTATAATCAGTCTGATTCCTTTGTAGTACGTCAGGTAAGCTCCATGTGTAAAGTTGCTGTTTGTAGTTTTTTGGTTTTGTTTTGTTTTTGTAAAAGGTATTTACAATGAATAAATCATCGATGATACAAAATTCTATCATTCTATTTCTAGCCTTATCCTTGTCACCAAGTCCTTATTTTCCAAGCACTGATTCTTAGTCCTTGTTCCCCACTTTTGCATTCCAGTCACTAATTATTATTAATGAATCTTGGCTGTATGTACAATAGATTTCCAATTGCAAAAGTTTGTAGTCTTCTATTTCCTCGTCTTTGGCTCTGGTTGTTGGTACACGTATTTGAATGATAGTGGTATTGACAAGTCTTCCTTGTATGCATAAAGGTATTATCCCGTCATGAGGTTTCTTAATACTAAGCCCTCTCAGAAGTTCTAGCCCCCATTCCTCCCAGCACGTACTTACCTGGTTCTGTGTCACTTGGAGCTGATTAACAAGCTTCATGGTAGAATCATCTTTCTGTTAGGGATTAGTTTGGCTTTTGGCTTATGTGTATAACTGAGAGTATTGACAAGTCTACAGCTCACTCTGTGGGTTGCAGTCTCTATGGTTTGAATCCACCAGCTCCTCAAGAGAAAGACAGTCTCCTTCTGTTGCATTTACTGCCTTTGAAAGCCCCCTGGAAGGTTGGCCATGAGCCAGTTATGGCTTGAAGGCAATGAGTTTGAGGTTTTTAAGAAAATGTATGGGTGTGTCAGCCCTTGGGTCAGTACTAGCTCCTGGTTACCCTCCATTGGGTTTCCAAGGCTGTGAATGGTGATGGGAGGAGACGCCCCATCTGTCTCCTTTCGGTCCACTATAGATTTGGACCAATGGAGACCCAAAGCCTTTGGGTCAGCGAGACCACTCAGTACAAACTACACCATCAGAACACTCACTTAGTCTCTCCCTATCTATATATCTACTTCACTCTCTCACATGTGTGTACACACACACACACACACACACGCACACACACACACACACACACATTTTACTCAGTGATTAATTTTACTTATTTCTTTCTTTCTCCCCCACCCTGTAATATAGATTTTAATTTGGGTTGAAAAAGCCTTACAAATAACATATTTTTGCAAACAAGTTGTAAAGATGGTTTTGTGTAAATAATTGGAATTTTTAAAATAAATGAACACAGTAACGATAGCTTCAATCTATTATGTCACCTATATGCATAGAGAAGCAAGAACTGATTTGGGTTCCTTCGAATGGGCCATTACTTAAGCAGAAAGCATATGACCAAGGGAAAGTTATTCACTACTTATTCTGGTAGAATGTTTTCTTAATGCGTGGTACAACATAGAAAACACAATGGAAGCAATTTTGACTTTCATTTTATAAAAATGGACAAATGCAGAATTTTTAAAGCTGTCACCTTAAAAGTTTTTGAGGTGGTAATTTTTTAAAAAATTAATTTTAATGAAAGTTTACAGAGACTTAGGGTTTCCAGTCATTCATTGTTGCACTTTTCTCCCTACTCATCCCCTTTCCCCCAATTCACTCTTCTCCTTAAAAAGAAAGAAAAACTATTTCATTGTTACACAATCACTCCCCCTCCAAGTCCACTCCACTATGCAGCCTTCACTCTGGACTTCTGTAATGACAAGAATACCTATTTATATATCCCTTTTAAACTGTTCTCTCCCTCATCTGTTTCAATGCAGTATATATCGTTCCTCCCCTCTTTTTCTGTCTTCCCTCAACCCTGATGTCAATCCCATTTTAACAGTGGCCCTATGCAATATTTGTCCTTTTGTGACAGAGATATTTCACTCAGCATAATGTCCAGGGTCATCCATATTGCATAATATTTCATGAGTTTCTTGATTTTCAATGCTGCATAGTATTCCATTGTGTGAATATATCAGAGCTTCTCTATCCATTCATTTGTTGATGGGTACTAGGGTTGTTTCCAGCTTTTTGCTATTGAGAACAAAGCTGCAATAAACATGAGTGTGCATATATCTGCTTGGGTGGCAGTTATAGTTTCTTTAGGGTAAATTCCCAGTAGTGGAATTGCTGGGTCAAATGGTATCTCTGTTTGCAACTTTTTGAGAAAGCGCCATACAGCCTTCCATAGTGGTTGCACCATTTTACACTCCCGCCGACAGTGAATAAGGGTTCCAGTTTCTCTACAACCTTGCCAACATTTGCTGTTTGCTGTTCTACTAAATTTTTATATTCTTACTGGGGTTGAGATGATATCTCATAGTTGTTTTGATTTTCATCTCTCTTAGAGCTAGGGATTTTGAACATTTCTTCATGTTCTTTTTTTTT
>NW_006400177.1:574790-580920 GCF_000299155.1 Elephantulus edwardii
CAACAATAAAAGAATTTTTCTTCAAAGAGAAAAGTGAACTGGGGGAGTGGGCAGGGAGGAAAATGTGCCACAATGAATGACTGGAAATCCAAGTTCTCTATAAACTTTGGTAAAAAAACAAATAAAAATAACAAATTTTTTAAAAAAAATGAAGACTACTGTAAGTGCAGTGAGAGGGCTACTTAGAGGCTAAGAGAGTGAAACTTTATCTCACATACTTGGGCAAGTTCTCAGGAGGGACCAGCCCTGGGGAGGGGCATCACGTCATGTTCTTGTTGGCTGTCTGAATATCTTCTTTGCTGAAGTGTCTGTTCATATCCTGTGCCCATTTTTAAATTAGGTTAATTACCTTTATCTTGTTGTGGTGCTCGAGTATTTTATAAATTCTAGATATAAGTCCCTTTGTCTGACATGTCATTACCAAATATTTTCCCCCCATCTGTGGCTTTCCTTTTTACCCTGTTGGAGAAGTTTTTGGATGTGCATAGAGATTTGATTCTTAGAGGGTCCCATTCATCTACTTTATCCTCTCCTGGTTCTAGATTTACTTAATTATTTTACAAACATTTCCTGGGCCCCTTCTTATGGGCTCAATAAGATGAAAAAATGCCTTTGACTTAGGGAGGCCTGATCTCCCAGTAGTAAAAGGTTGCTAGCCCAGAGGCACGTGATTTGACTCACTGGCCACTCCACAGGAGAAGCTGTTCCCTGAGCAATGAAATCCTCTGAGTAACCCCTGGAGCCCCATTGTGTCAGCTGCAACTTAGGGGCATCCAGGAGCAGCATTTGCCACGGAGGCTTGGCCAAGAAAACCGCTGATGGCCAGTTAATAAGGGGAAAGAATGGTTCAAATTATCTGGCAGCAACAAAGTTAATTTTGACCTGATTTCCCCAAAACTCTTTTTCATGCCTTTATTTGCTCACTAGAAGCACCCTTGATTAATTTATCAACATCCCACTCTTGCATATTAGAAATGCTGGCTGAGAGGCTGAAACCCCTGTAAGCTTCATTCACAATTCTGTGTGAATCTACCTGGTTATGCACTTGGTATTTTTGTCTGCTTTAAGTGTGAGCTTCACAGATATGTTGTTTCACTCTGCATGTATTAAATACCACAGGTAAGGGTCCATCACATAGATAACTTAGTCAGAAAGTCGTATATATATCTCCACAGTAATAACATGGAATAATAGATCTTGATGGTTTCTGGCAATGAATTATATAAAAAATAAGGAATTTGATTGTCATTGGATATTTGGGGAAACTGAATCACAGAGCAGTAAAATGTCTAGCAAAGATCTCACTCAAAGTTTGTGGCAGGAGAAACCAATAATTCCTTTGGTAGAAAAGAAAATAGTACAAATAGATGTTTTTGTTGTTGTGTCCTGTTGCGTTGGAACCCACCCACAGCTGACACTCCAGTGGCTTTTCGGAGGCAGTTTGTCCCAAAGGAGGAGATCACCCATCCTTCTGCGGAGCAGCTGGTGCCCCAAAGCACGCGCCTTCGGGATTGCTGTGCAGCTTCTTGCCGTTAGGCCACCAGAGTTCCCTACAGATACAGATGTTTCTGACTAACCTCCACGAACCCTCACCTGGTGATTCTGTAATGCTTTATCCTCTTTTTTTTTTTTTTACAGTTATTTTTAAAATTTTATATTGGTTTGCTTACAAAGTTCATATACATTGTGTTTCACACACTATTCGTCATTCATACTGTGTTTCATACAATCATTCCCATGTTTTATAAAATTAATCAGCACTGGCCCTTGCCCATCATTACCCTGTCTTTTCAGGTCCCTGCCAGATCCTTCCCATTTCCTTGATCCCCTCCACTCACCAAACTGTGCAGCCCTGCAGTTCCATCCCTACCCATACTTACTCCTTCCCCACTTGGGTTCCCACACATGTTTTCCTAGCCATCCTTCTGTTTTTATGATAATGGTCTTACGCAGTATTGGTCCTTGAGTTAGTTCACTCAGCCTAAAGCTCTCCAGACTCTCCCAAGTTATGTCGTTTTTTTTTTCAAAACTGTTGCTCCTGAGTGCTTCATAGTATTCCATTATGTGAATGTGGCACAATTTCTCAGTCCATTCAGTTGTGGTTGGACATTTGGGCTGCTTCCATATTCCCGTGATGGTGAATTTTTCCTTGTTTTGATTTTTCCTCACATAGTAAATTATAGTCATGCTCATACTTTTTAGTTTGCTTTGCAGTTTTTATTTATTTCTTCATCTGTAGGTGTTCCTTGGAAGAAAGAATGGTGAAACACAGTCTTACATACTTTGGGAATGTTGTTAGGAGGGATTAATCTTTGGAAAATATCACGCTCATAAAAGTAGAGGTCAGAGGGGATGAGGGAAGACCCCCCCAACAAGAAGAATTGATGCAGTGGCTGTCACGCTGGGCTCAAGTGTGACAGAGATGAGGAGACGGCTCAGGATAGGACAGGGTTCAGATCCATTGTTCCCAGGGTCACTGTAAGTAGAACTCCGCTCACTGGCACCAACACAACAGCAAACGCAAACATGTAATTAGGGATCCATGGATATTGGTGGATAGTTCTCTACCTGCCATCTTTTGTTGCTTTGAGTTAAGTTTCCTGACAAAACTCAGCTGACTGGTTGGTGATCATTAAGGTAAAAAGAGCACAAGATGAAAAGTCTCCAGACTGAGGTCTATGCAATGCTGCATCTATAGGATCAGATACTAAGAAGGGGGAAAAAAAACTATTGTGGGCTAACACTTGGAAAATTTACCAGGTGAAAAGTCTTTCCAGCGTGTCAGTCTAACACTGATCTGCTGACTTCAAATTCCACACTTGGTTTACCTGCCCAGCCATTGTTGGTGGTACGTGGAGTCAGCCATGACTCAGCAGCCCTGTGCCAAGAGATCAGAGCAGAACAGATCAGTAGCCTACAGGCCCAGTATTTCGGAAACCAGTACAAATACCCCCCAGCGAGGGGAACGCAGAGGTGTTCTGGTGTCACGGCAGGTTGCGTGTGGGCAGCTCACTGACAGATCAGCGAGTTGAAACTACCAGCTGCTGCTTGGGAGGAAGATGGCTGGTCTTTTCCATAAAGAATTACAGCCGAGGAACCTGGAGGTTGTTACTCCACACCAGCAGGGCAGTGGTAAGCTTGGCAGGGCATGTATGTCCTGTGGGGAGTAGTTTCTGACATTAAATCAACAAATGGAGAAACAGATACTTTTTACCCAGCTGAAAGTCTGTTGCGTGTGAGGGTGTGTTCTACAGCAGTCCATAAACTTAAAAAGAGAATTGACATCTTTATTGTTGAGACATCTCAATAGTGAAACTGAAAGAGCCAATTCTAAATCTTGATCTTAAAAAGTCTGTGACTTGATTTTTACTTCTGCAAGTAAGTACATAAGGTTATATTACAGTTCTCGAGCAGCCAGTTGTTAAAATGTTAGTTCTTCGTCAAGGTCAGACATCTCACACACAGAATAGTACTTCTGTGAACGACAGTACTTTTGTGCATTGTGAGTACACATTTCAAGAGGAGCAATAATTTACTCTGATCCCAACACTTTGACTGTGTACACATTAAGAAGTGATGCTCTCCGATAAGGATGCAGCCGTCTGAGATCTCCTCAAGTCGTTGCCTCACTTTACCTTCATAATGGCCGTTAGCTGTGTAGGTCAGACACTTACTATTAACAAGATCACTTTAAACTAGAGCTTTAAACCAGTTCGTCCTGGTTAGAACCCCTGGATGAGGATTTGCTTTTCCATCCAAGAAAGAGTGAGTCAGGATCTCTGTTTTTAGCACTCTTGTTTCCCTCATCCAGGCTATTTCTAAAGACCCATAGATCACCAGGTGATTCTTACCTGTTGTATCTGTAGGGTCTGATTCTTTGGCATATATGCACTTTCTCAGTCACTTATTCCTGTTATGTTGACACCAACTCACAGCTGGCCCTCGAGGAGATGTTCAGAGGCTATAAATTGCATGGGGAGATTGCCCATCTTTCCACCTCAGAGCAGTTGGTGAATTCGAATCACCTGCCTTTAGACGTATCCACCAGAGTCCACCAGAGCTCGCTATAGTAGGAAGGAAAGGCAACCACAAACATGAAAAGCTTGCCATGTGAATATTTTGCATGTATGTCAGTATAAATACTGGTCTTCTGACTTCAAATTCCACACTTTGTCCTCCAATTTGTTTATCCCTGAAAACATAGGGATTCTGATTCTCATTTTAAGCTATGGACTGTTAATGCACGATCTGTGGAAATCCCATAGGGGTGTATGTTCTTGATACTGTATGGAAAAATGTATGCATACTTTTATTTTTTATGAGAACAGAGCAAAAACAATCAGCATTTTACAGGAGCCCCTTATGGTCTCAAATATTATCACACAATAATTCAGTCTTATAGGCGTGAATTCTGGACTTACTAACCATAGCTAACTAATAGTTAACCAGTGGTCAACTATTTTCTCTCTCACTAAATAAGAATTTAAACATAATGCAAACTCTTAACTAGTTCTTACAGTCTCAAAATAACATTTGGCACAGATTTATAAAATTTCCCACACATCCTCAGTCCTTCTATAATGAAAATCGTGTCCTCTGGCCCTGTGCTATTAAGAGAGGAAATTTGCATTCCTGATTTGATTAAGAAAAAATTAGTCATGGTGCCTTTCACAACCAGTGTCTTTTGGTTTACCTGAAGCTGTAACAAAAAGAAGAGAGAAAGATAATTGTAGCAGACATTCACAAGCTCTGTAAGGCCCAATCTGTGGTTCTGATTAACTGCCTCATTGAAGTCTCTTAGACTTCCTAGATTGTTATTTCATGTGCATAATTTAGCAAAGATTTTTCAAAGCTCTATTTTTCTTTTTTGTTTCCATTTAACCATTCATATATATTTTCTTTTTTATAGCATTGGCTACAATACTCACATTCTATCCTCACTTTCCCCACTATCTCTCTATGACTCTTATTTCCATTCTTCCCTCCATCCCCTCCTTTCCTCTCTTAGGAGCTCTATTCTTGGACAAATCCTACTCTTGTGATCCGACGTGGTAGATTATTCTAAGAGCTCGGTATCTTCCTGGCATTATAGTTCACTTTGTAGTTATACCCATTGTTTGAAGCACAGGGATGAGTTCAGTTTCAAGTTCAAAGTATACCCGAGGGTTTGGTTTTGGAGAACAGTGAGCTTGGCTACTGTTGAGAGTTAGAGGTTTCTTCTACATTAGTCTCCCAACTCTCCAGGACCATCTATTTTGATCCTTTTGAGGGTGGTTGGTAGTGGTAGTCAGGCATTATCTAGTTCTTCTGGTCCCAAGGTTATGAAAGTTGAAGATCACAAGGTCCATTATTGGTACTATGAATGAATTATTTCCATGGGTCTTTGATTTCCTCCACTCTACTTTGCTCCAGACAAGGAGAGATCAGTGGTAGGAACAAACTCTTTTAAAATCTTTTGTGATTTTGACAAAATTTATTTGCACCTCTGTAAATGTCAAGCCAATCAGGATTGTTGCTTATTAGTTCCTCATTTCTCTACATATAGACCTCCCTGTGTTTACAGTCCTTTAGAGCACTCAGTTTTCTTTTCTGACACTATTTTCTCCAGTTCAAACTGTCTATCCATCATAAACCTCTTTGCATTATTTGAATAAAATACTGACCAGTTTGCTTTACAACATTTTTGGTGTCAGAAGCAGAATTTCAAAGGTGCATTGCTGGCAGTGACCCCTGAGGGCTTGAAGAAGCGAACTTCAGTGCTAGCGGGGCTATTTGGGCCACCACTCAGATTCTTCGGAATTGTTGCAACATAAAACAACCTCTAGAATCCAGGTTTTAGTTTCTTTGTTTCATAACTCTTGAAACATTTTTTAGGATTTTTAAAAAATATTTTTATTAAACATTATTAATTTTAATGAATATTTACAGAGATTTTGGATTTCCATTCATTCACTGTTGCACTATTTTCTCTACGCCCACCCCCCCAGTTCGTTCCTCTTTTTTTTCCCCTCTTGAAAGTCTGTTTAATAGTCCCATTGCCACAGTGCTTGTCAAAACCAGTTCTGATTAATCTCCTTTGTCAGTGTGTCCTTTGCCATTCCCTATCACTCCTCCCTGAGAGAGACTTCAC
>NW_006400177.1:583065-586910 GCF_000299155.1 Elephantulus edwardii
GCCTGTTCATATCCTGTGCCCATTTTTCTATTGGATTATTTACCTTTTTTTGTTGTGGTGCCAAAGCTCTATTTCTGTGTTCCCACGTGTGTGCACATGGGGATAATGTAAGGAACCAGTGAGGTTTGGAGGGGTGATTTTCCTTTGGCAAAACCCTCAGACACACTTTTAGAATCCCACTGAACCAGTTATGGGCGAAAGGCAGGCATTGACAAATGTTTGTTTAGTGTGTGGCTCTCCTGCTGATGACAAATTCATGGCATGCAGTTAATGTGCAATGGTCATTTCTAATAGAATCGAAAAATAAGTTCCTGCTTCTAGAATTTATCCTACAAACATCTTTAATTGAGATTTTGGGTTTGAACCCAAGGATCACAGAATTTTGTGTTGGCCACCACAAATTATGCCTAATTTTGAAATAATTAAACTAATAAATGAGACCCTGCAGGATGGCCCTGTTGTTACTGTTACCACATCCTTAAAGAGGTAACAATTCACTGCTTCACTGGTGCCCATCTGATGTCGCTGGTGGAGAAGGAGGGCAGGGGAGAAATCTTTGATATGCTTTTAAAAATCAAGTAACATCTTTATCAAAATACAATTTACATACCATAAAATTCAACAGCATTTAGTACATTTCCTAGTTGTGGAAACATCACCACAGTCGCGCTTGGAACCTTTTCATCACCCTGGATGAATCTCCATGCTTCTCAGCAATCCCTTCTCAGTCTCCTCTCTCTAATGCTGTCAGAGTTAGGGGACTGCTAATGAATTCCCTTCTCCAAAGATGTACCTAATCTGCACATTTCACACATAGGGAATCTAAAAGATACGGTCTTTTTGTGATTGAGTCCTTCACATATTGGTAAAATTCTCCCATGTTGTAGTCTGTATGCGTTGGTTGTCTCCCCACCCCTTTTTAAAAAATTATTATTTTACTAGTTTATTTACAAAATTCTAATACATTGTTTTCCAGAACAGATTTTGTTTTATATCAAACTTTATCCATTCCTTAATATTGGACATTTGGATTATTTGTTTATTCTAAATAATGCTGAGGTGAACAATTGTGTATTTTTTGTTTGTTTGTTTGGATGTATGCTTTTATCTCTCGGTGTGTAGTTTGGATCAGAATTTGGAGGTCTTGCTGTGAGAGAGCTGCACTGCTAGTCACAGGTCACACCTCTCAGGTGGTTTGAATCAGCAGGAGATAGATGGGCAACCTCTCCTGAGCAACTTGCCACCTTGAACATCTGCTGGATGGGTCAGTATAAGTCAGTTCTGACTCCATGACAATGAGTTGTTTATTTTATGTCTGAAGAAGTTTTGCAATGGTTACACACTTGGCTGGACACATGGTGGTGGAACAATATCTGTAGGTATGAATATTCAAATATATGCAGTGTTCATTAAAACAGAAGAAAAAGACAATGAGGATTTTTACAGATATCTGCCGACTGGTATTTGTTGAACATGCAACCAAGATGTCATCTTTGGTCATTCTCCCGCACTCTGATGCATAGCAAGGAATTGCCAAGACTGAAGCAGGAGCACCTTAGTCTCCAGTCAAACATCATTGCCCTTCAGCACTTTTGAGAGGTCTCTGACAGCAGTCTTCCTCAAGGCAATTTGTCTCTTGATTTCCTGACTGCTGATGCCAAGCGTGTTGATTGTGGAGCCAAGTAAGCTGAAATTAGTAACCACTTCAATTTCTTCTCCATCTATCATGGTGCTGCCAATTGACCCAGTGGTGAGAACCTTTGTCTTCTTGATGTTGAGCTTCAATCCATACTGAAGGCTGCAGTCTTTGACCTTCTACAGAAAACGCTTCAGGTCCTTCTCAGTTTCTGCAAGCAAGCCTGTGTCATCTGCATAGCATATGCTGTTGATGAGTCTTCCTTCAATTCTGATGCCATATTCTTTCTCAGAAAGTCTAGCCTCCCAAATGATCTGTTCTGCATATAGATGGAAAAGGTTTGAATACAGGATGCATCCCTGACACACTCCTTTACTGATTTTGAATCATGCAGTGTTCCTTGTTCTATTTTGACCACTGGTTTCTGGTCCAAGTATAGATTTCGTATGAGCACAATCAAGTGTTCTGGGATTCCCCATTTTTCTCAAGGTTAGCTACAATTTACTGTGATCCACACAGTCAAATGCCTTCATATAGTCAATGAAACACAAATAGGCATTCCTCTCATACTTTTTGTTCTCAGCCAAGATCCATCTGACGTTGGCGATAATGTCTCTGGTGCCATGGCCTCTTCTAAACCTGGCCTTTATTTCTGGTAGTTCTCTGTCAATGTACTGTTTCAGTTGTTTTTAAATAATCTTCAGCAGGACTTTGTTTGCTGCAACATCAGTGATATGGTTTAATAATGTCAGCACTCTGTTGGCTCACCCTTTTGTGGAAGGGGAACAAATATGGATCTCTTCCAGTCAGTTGGCTAGGTAGATTTCCTCGCCCAACATGGTGAGCACCTCCAGGGCTTCATATGTTTGCTGAAATATGTAAATTGGTATTCCATCAATTCTTGTGGCCTTAGTATTGAAATGAGATGTGGATAGATCTAGAGTTAGAAAATATAAAAGAAGAACTTGCTGTGCATTTCTCAAACTTGAAAAACTGAAGAAAAAAAAATATCAAACCTCAAGATGTAATTCTGAAGATTCTTTGACAAAAACATTTAATGACACAGGAAACATCAAAAGAAGACGACTTTGTAAGTAAACCAGTATAAAAAGAAAAATTTTAAAAAGAAAAGATGGCATATACAGAATCACTATATCAAAAAGAATTGACCACTGTTAAGTTATTTCAAAAAGTAACATATTCATTGTTTGGGATTTGAAGGAATTACAAATCTGTACGGTAGGATTTCTCTTGTGGCAGATCACAGAAAATGAGCTGTTTGTTCCCTGCAGACAGGAGACAGCTAGGGCCCCCTGCAGAGGGAGTGTTACTTCCTGTGAAATACTTCCTGAGCTAGAGTATTGGGTTGACAATAGAGAAAAATTTGGCTTCATTTACAAGGAATTCCTTTTATGATTTACTTCCCCTGATTATCAATAAATACACAGAGAAACATGACTTGGGGTCTTCAGTCGAAAAAAAGAAAAGTGAGATATTCAAAACAACTATGAGAGATCATCTCACCCCAGTAAGAATAGCAAAATTTAACAGAACAGCAAACATCAAATGCTGTCAAAGACCTTTTCTGCGTCAATTGATAGGATCATGTAGTTCTTGTTGTTTGCCTTACGAATGTGATGAATTATATGAATTGTTTCTCTTATGTTAAAACTTCTTTGCATACCTGTTGGTCACAATGGGTTTTTAAATATATATACTGTTGGATTCTATTGGTAAAGATTTTGGATCTATGTTCGTAAGGATATTGGTCTACATTTGGTTTTTTTGTGTGTGATTTCTTTGCCTGATTTTTGTATTAGGGTAGAATACCTCTGGGGGATATTCCTTCTTTTCCTATTTTTTAAAATAATTTAAGTAAAATTGGTGATAATTTATCTCTGAATATTTGATAGAATTCAGCCATGAAGTCATCCGAGCCAGGACTTTTGTGGGAGGGAGTCTTTTTTATGACCTGCTCAATTTTTTCTTGTGTGATAAAATTCTTAGGAATAAACCTAACTAGAGAGAAGACTTTTAGAAGGAAAACTACAAGACACAACAACAAGAAACAGTAACAGATTTAATTAAATGGAAAAGACTCAACATAGTGAAAATGACAGTCCTACCAAAAGCAATCTGCATGTTCACTGCAATCCCAATACAGATCCCAAACTCATTGTTTTTTGTTTGTTTTTAATTTAGGTTGTTT
>NW_006400177.1:588250-589339 GCF_000299155.1 Elephantulus edwardii
CCAACACCTTTTCCAGTAGGGTGAAAAGAAACCCTACAGACTGAGAAAAAGAATTTGGCAATAACATTCCAGACAAGGGTGTTATAACTAAAGTTTATAGAATACTACAGGGCCTCCATAAGAAAAAGACTGATGACTCAATAACAAAATGTGCAGAAGACATGATAAGATTTCAGAGAGGTGCAAATCAAACCAACAGTGTGATACCATCTCACCCTAGCAGTAGGACAATACAAAATAAATGTGTGTGAGGATGTGGAAAGATCAGAACTCTCGTGCAGTGCTGGTGGGACTGTAAAGTGGTACAACCAGTGTGGAAGGAAGTTTGGTGTCCTCAAAAAGTTCAGTATGGAAATCCCATGTGTTCCAGCTATTCCACTGCTTGGAATATACTCCAAGGAACTCAGAGCCGAGACACAAATGAAGATAAGTACATCTGTGTTTGTAGCGGCGTTACTTAAAATAGCAAGGAAACGGAAACCCATCAACAAACAAATGGATAGAGAAACTGAGTTATATTCACATAATGAAAAAACACAAAACACTAAAGAACAATGAAGTATTTGTAAAATATGACACAGCATGAAAGAGTCTGGAGAATATTATGTTTCATGGAATAATTCAGTCACAAAAAGACCAGCACTGCATAGGACCACTATTGTAAAAACAAGAGGATAACTGAGCATGGTGAGTATAAATGTATAAATGTTCCAAAGGGGAAAGGGAGAGGGAAAAGGGGACAAGAGGAAATGGGAGGAGGGAACATCACTAGAAGAGCCAAGTTTAGTGAGCAGATGGGAGGTGAAGGATAGATCAGTAAGAATTAATTATATAAAACACAGTGTATAGAAGTGATTGCATAACACACAATGTACATGAATGAAACAGTATATATGAAGATTGTCATTAAAGAAAAGCTTGGAAGAACGCCAGAAGTCCTAATCCACAACATAAACAGTCTTCCAAGTGTCCTGAAAAACCTACAACCAGGAGAAGATAAAATAGATGAATGGGATCTTCTAAGAATCAAATCCCTAAACACATCCAAAAACTTCTCCAACAGAGTAAAAAGGGAAGCCACTGACTGGG
>NW_006400177.1:590092-605524 GCF_000299155.1 Elephantulus edwardii
AGATGAGGGAGAGAATAATTTAAAAGTGATATAATAGGGTATTATGGTTATCACAAGAGTCCAGAATTAAGGTTGCATAGTGGAGTGTACTCAGGGCAGTGGGAGGGGTGTAGGGGGATTGTATACCAAAGAAAGAATTTTTCTTTTATTTTTCAAAGAGAGTAGCGAACTGGCGGGCGGGGGGTGAGGGGTGGGGGGCGAGTTGGGCAGGGAGAAAAGTGCAACAATGAATGTATGGAAATCCAAAAGCTCCGTAAATATTCAATAAAATTAATAAAAAAATATGAACAAAACCCAAAAAAAACCCCAAAATGGGTGACCCTGGAGGACATTATTCTGAGTGAAGTATCTCAGTCACAAAAGGACAAATACTGCATGGTGCCACTGTTGTAAAACAGGTCTGACCTTGGGGTTGGAGGGAGACTGAGAAAGATGGGTTCAGTAATGTATACTGCATTGAAACAGATGAGGAAGAAAATTGTTTAAAAGGGATATGTTATTAGGCATTTTTGTCATGACAGGAGTCCAGAGTGAAGGCTGTATAGTGGAGTGGACCTGGGGGGAGGGATTGTAAAACAATTAAAGAATTTTTCTTTTACTTGTCCAAGAGGGTAGTGTACTAGGGGGGAGGGTTGGGAGGGGAGAAAAGTGCAACAATGAATGAATGGAAATGCAAAGTCTCTAAATTTTCATTGAAATTAATAATTAAAGAAAAATAAAACTAAAAGAAATTGCATAAAATACAATATATGTGAATGACTGTGTGCAAAGCAAGGAAAGAATAACATCCCCCCATCCCCCCCCCCAAACTACGTGCTATGCTAGTCTTGTCTCATTAACACAACAATAACAACTTCTTTCCAAATAGGATTAGAACAACAGGCAGAGGTTAGGATGAACAACGTGCATTTTGTAGGGGAGAGAAAAAGTAAAACAAATTATTCATGTTGTTAAGTGCCATCGAGTCGCAGACGACTCATAGTGACCGTATGAGTGAAAGTCCTGAACAATCGTGTAACTTTCATCATTTCTCCCAAGTTTGTAGGGTTTCTGGAGGCAAGCTATTTCAGAAGTGGATGCTACTCCTGCTTCCAAGCATATTGTAATTGGGGAGCTCCACCAAACAAACACTGTCCACCATGGGTAAACATTCTCGCATTTGACACATCAGTGTCACAGTGTTCAACTTCACAGCGACCACAAGTTACCTCTGTACAGCAAATGGACAGACCAGTGCTACTTTCTTTATAGACTTTTATATATCAAAGGAAGGGAATGAAAAGTACAGTATCAGCCTTTCTCCTGTGATGTAGTTGTTGTTGTGTGCCATCGTATCTCTATAATAGCAGTGAAACCACTATATAATAACACTCTATAATACCACAAACCACACCCACTGCTGGCCAGTTGGTTGAAACTCATTACACACCTCTGTCAGGTCTGCCAGGCTGTTAATCTTTAAGGCAGGAAACTGCTCATCTTTTTCCCATAGAGTGGTTGATAAATTCAAACTGTGAACCTTTTTATTAGCAGGTTTTAACAGTGGACACAATACCCTCAGAGCTCTTGGGGTCACTCAGTGGTGATAAATGCCTTCTATTCCCCAGCTGGATTCACTGTCTGTTTCTAGTTAAGATTTCCCAGGCTACTCACCTTGCAAAAGCACAAATCATGTGCAGAGTCTGAGATCTGAAAGGCTGTGATGCCCTGTGGTGATGCCCCTCTCAGCCTTGTTATATAGAAAGATGGCTTACCGCATACCCCCACAGAGCCACAGGCCAGGCCATGGTCCAAAGGCTCCTCTTGGACCACACTCCCTATGGCAGTAGAGCAAAGGAATAATGAGCATTTTTAAACTCAATAGCCGTCATGTTTGCTGTAAATCTTCAGTTTGAAGGAACATGGTCCTGCTTTAAGAGCTAGCTTTTAAAAAACTTTTTATTTTTATCGTAAAAATACCACATAGCAATAGATTTAACAGATTCATAGCAATAGATATAACAGATTGGATCACATGGCAGTTATGGGTAGACTGTATTGATGATACAACATGGTTCATTAAATTGTGAAAACTCTAGAATCTATGTGCTACAGAAAGGCCTAACCTCAGACACTTAACACCGATGAAAGCTGGGGGTGATTATAATTTTCACAAACATTTATTAGGTATAATTCTGTGTTGTTGCTGCTACATGCTGTTAGATATATCCTGACTCACAGGGTCCTCCAACCCTATTCTGGGCCATTCTCAAAATCTCTGCTCTGCTGAGATTCTTTTAAGTTAGACTCTAAAGGTCTTGAAATAAGTAATGTTATCTGCCTTCAAAAAAATTCCACTTCTAGTCCTTAAAGGTGCATGGCTACTTTTCCAGGAAAGGGATTCAGAAAGAACAGGTAAAATTCTATTCTCTGACACACATCTATGCAAATGGAAGAAAAAGGCGAAACAATCTAGCTGACCCCAGTCATAGTCACTGTCTGCTGGGTTTCAGGGTCTTTCCATGTGTCCAGGAGGGGAATTTCCATCTTTCTGTTTTGGATTGGCTGATGGATTATAATTGCCACCCAGTTAGCAGACAGACACCTCGCACACTAAACCTCCAAGGCTTGTGGTGAGAGAATAAGTAGTATAAATTGCTCTTTATCCCCCAACATCTATTCTCTACTGTTTCCTCAATATGTTGAAAATCATTGGAGAACTGGACTTTACGAAGAAGAATGTGTCATCAGGATCAGAAGACTCATCTACAACCTGCATTTTGCAGATGACACAATCTTAGTGAGGAGGACTTGAAACACTTGCCTAAGATCGAGGACTGTAGCCTTCTATATGGATTGCTTCTCAACATCAAGAAAACAAGCCTTCACCACCAAGCCAATAGGCAACATCATGATAGATGGAGAAGAGATTGAAGTTGTAAATGATTTAATTTTGCTTAGATCCCACAGTCAATATCTTTGGTACCAGCAGCCAAGAAATCAAAAGACATTATCGTATTGGGAAAATCTGCTGTCAGAGACCGCTCCAGAGTACAAAAAAACCTGGTGATGTCAGCTTTAAGCTTTTAGACTAAGGCATGCCTAATCCAAACCCATGACTTCTCAATTGCTTGCTGTGCATCTGGAAGTTTGACAGTGACAAGGATGAAAGAAAAATCGATGCCTTTGAGTTTTGTTGGAGAAGAGTGCTGAATAAATATTCACCGTGAACTGTCAGGAGTAGAGAGAAAGTAAAACCAGAGTGTTGTCAAGAAGGACCAGTCCTTAGAGAAAGACATCATGCTTGGAAAAGTGGAGGGTAAGCCTAAGAGAGGGAGAGCAAGGGTTGACATAGTGACTATCACAGAGGGTGTAAGAGTATCAGAGATGGTGAGAACGGCTCAGGACAGGCAGAGTTCAGGTCTGTTGTTTGTAGGGGATCTATGAAAGGCAGCTGATTTCTCTTAGTACTGGACATTTCTCATACAGTTTAATTTAGATATGTAGTCATCCAGATAGACTACATTTATTGACAGCTCTCACACTGCTTTATGGTCATGTGATTTTAGCCAGTCGCATGCAGGCAACGTGATGTGCGTTGTTTCTGGGCGCTCTGGTGAGACAGTTCTTAGGGAGTTACACTGCTATCCCAAGAGCAAACATCTCTGGTAGTTTGAATCTTCAAGCTACTGTGAGAGAATGAATGGCCATCTCCTGTTGTGGAATTTACAGCCTCTAAAAACTTGCTGGAGAGTCAGCCATGAGTTGGTCTTAAGAGCCATGAGTTTGCTCTGTGTTTTCCTTTATTCATGACTGTCTCCGTGCACTTTCTTGTTGTCTGGGAGATGACTAATTCCTATATTGAAAATGTAGAGGCTTATAAATCCTGAGTTGTTCACTATTTCTTGACAATTCAGATATAGTAAAATAAGATACGCTTAAAGCCATTTCTGTTTAAGCCTCTAAATTTTATAGTGTCCTTATAATAGCTTAGTCTATATTCCAAATAATATACCTATTACTTTATATAATTTGTAATTATCATATGAAGTGTGCACTAGTATTGCCATCTAAAGATAAGGAATTGACCCCAAAATAAAACAATTCTCACAAGTTTATTTAGCTGGTAAGAGGGAAAAGTTGGAATTTGAATCCAAACAATATTTAAGTAAATCCTTTTCTCAAAATAGCTTCTTTTGAGGAGCAAACTAGAAACATTTTCTAGACTAGAAAACAAAAGATGTGGTTCCAGGACTAAAGTTTGTAAGATTTACTAAGGTTAGTTTTAACTGTTGGGGTTTTTTAAATAAAATCTTGTGTATTAGAATTAAAGGCTTTCTTTGGAGCTGAAAATAACTGACATTATTAAAAGATGGAATTATCTTACTTTACAAAGAAAATTAACTAAGAGAAATCATTACTCCAAGAAGAAGTAAAGACTGAGTTATAAATTGGCTCAGGAAGGTGTAAGTCATTCACAGAAGCTTTAAATTGACTGTTTTATGAGTGTTTGGGTGCATCCCTAATTTGTAATTTTAAGTTTTAAAGAAACTCACCTTCCCTACAAGATCCCTCTTGATGTCTCTCTGAGCCAGGAATCTTGGACATACTGGCTGGTATGAGACATTTAAAATTGTCACACTGGGACTGCCTCAGGACACCAAGCTGTGAGCAGAGATGTTGCCAGCAATTTCCACGAGAAAAAAGCAGGCCATATGCCAAGACATGACCTCTGTGATGTCCTTAAATTTATACTCCTGAGTAACCGTTTTAAAAATTATGTTATACTCCATGTTTTGGAAGAGTTTCTGCTGTCTCCTGGATCCACAACCAGGAGAATACAGTTCACCTTTGAGTTGTTCTTGGGAGTTTTCTTGCCCAAACTCACAGGATGGAAGAGTGACCCAGTTTGGTCCTTTGTCTCTTTGCAGGGTGGTCTTTTGGTGGTGGAGGTTTTATGACCCTCTGTGGCTGGAATGAAATGCATTTCTCAGAATTGTATTTCCTGTCTATTTCCTATTTCTGGCTAGGGTGGGCTTTGAAGGGACTTTCTTGTAGAGATCTGAGGGTGTAAGTGACACAGCCGCCTTTTTGAGGCTCACATATCCACTCACTCACCTTGTATGTGTGAAGCTACACCTATTCCTGCAGTTTCTCTGCCTTTAGCTTTCAGACTTCTGAACTATCTGTAGATTTTTAGCTCTCCTGGCAAGGCCCCAGCTTTCCCACGACACCATACCCCTAAGGCCAGAGGAAATGAACCTGGACCAAAGCTTTGTGTCTTCCTCCAGTTTGTGGCTCAGGGATGACAGCTGGCTTTTGATATCCACTTTACATCCATGCTCCTTTCCATTTAACTGGTGAGCTGCATCAGACACAAGGGCTTCCAGAGACTGCTTGACAGCCTGACAGTTATTAAGATCAAACCTCTGTGGCAATCTCTTTCTCTCTGTGTACATCTCCTGGGATTTATGGAATGCTGACTCCAGCTCCTGACAGACTTAGCCAGCCTGCCTCACCCTCTAGACTGTCTGCACCCATGCTTTCATCTTGACCTTCTCAACAAGCAGTGTATGTTCAGTACAGTGGCTGATGTGCACATTTATTTCTCAAAGTTAGAGTGTATGAATGTACACTATGATGGTCATACCCTGGATGATTATCAGAAATAGATTCATAAGCCCTCTAACCAGAGTATTTGGAGATGAGATCTGAGATGGGCAGTTTGAGCACTACCTCCCTCAATCCTTGTATGTGATAATGCTTGAGAAGCAGTACTTGGTGCCTCCAGCCTCCTGCCCTGCCCTGTCTTTCCTCAACTCTCCACACTCCACACTCCATTGGAAGCTGCTCTCTGGGCTGGCAGGCAAAGGTGCTCCCCTGGACTGTGTTCCTCAGGAGTGGGTTGACCTTATGGAAATTCTTTCCTTTCTTTATAACCCCACCAGCATGTGGGGTAATGGCGTCCACTCAGTTTCCTGAGACTTGAGAACTCATCTCTGTGTTAAGCGTGCTGCTTTTCTGTTTTTTAAATAGCATCTCTAAATGCTACTTTTATATCTCAACTTTAAGAAATACAGTTTTGAAATACTGATTTAAGAAATACAGTTAACAATTACTAAGTGATGGGAGAAGGAGGGGCAATCTCCTCCCTTGTGATTAACTGCCTCTGAAAACCTGCTGGAGGGTCAGCTACAGGTCTGTTCTGACTTGATGGCAAACAACATGTGACCATAAGGGGACAAAGAGACAAATAAATTATTAATTATAATTCAGAGAAGTGTGGTGAGCACCCAGTAACATTGTAAACACATGTATAATTTACATGCAAACTTTTTTAAATAATCCTGGGAAAAACCATAAACCATGTAAACAATATTTATCAACCACCCAGAGCATTTACTTCCCTAAATAAGAGAGAAGTTCAGGGGCATATTACGTGAATCTATGTGATGTGTCCATAATCTGTTCCTTCAAAGATTGTCTTGTGAGTGAGCTCACCAGTTTGGAGATTTCCATTCTGGCAGTGATGATGGCGACAGCAGATTGGTCTTTTGTCTGGAGAGGGATCAGCGATCTCTGGAACTCAAGGCCATGGAGAGATCCTGACATCTCAGTCCTTGTTGTAGTGAGCAGTGTGACCAGAGCTCCTGAACTCAACAGCCACAAAGGTCAGGGATGGCCGGCCTGCCAGGAAGTGTGCAAGCAAGAAGTGACTGCATCTCTTTCGGTTCCTCTTGTCATGCTGGCTCTGGACATGTCTCCTTTTCCACACTGTTCTTTTGTTTACGTGGCTCACAGTCTGCTTATCTATTTTTACTTAATTGTTTGCAGTTTATCTATTTCTCTCTCCTTGTTTACTACTTCTAAGTTTGCATGCGTCTATAGCCTGTCCATAGGACATGTGATCTAAAGCACATGCTCACTTCTTTGCAGTCTTCCTGACATCCTGACAAGTGGTAAAGTGCTTCTGTAGGTGAACAGAGGCTGCTAAGTGAGCCCTGGCGGCTGGTCTGTAGTGGGGATGCTACTGGTCCAGGTGCTGTCTCTCTGGTGGTTGGAATCTGCCAATGGCTGTGATGGAGTAAGAGGGGCAGTCTCCTCCCGGATGATTCACAGCCCCTCAAATCCAGGGGAGAGTCAACTGTGAGTCAATGCTGACTCGACGACAATGAGTGGTGGTTGAAACAGAAGGAAGAGTCCAGGCTTTATGACTGGAGGAGGAGATAAGGTCGGGAGTCCACCCATGCGCTCCAGCAAAGGGAAAGCTTAGCCAAAAGACCGAGGTCAAGGTGAGGAAAGTGCATTTCCAAACATGCAAAGGTTTTCTATTGGTTTTTAGTAAGTGTATTGACCCTTCCCTGCACCGTGAGACTGATCACAAGGTAGGCTGCACCTAGGACTAAACAAAATGTGTCAGACCACTTTACAGCTTCCCAAAGACATGGTGGTCAACTGGTACAAAAGGGCAGGAAACAAGGGCAGCAGTGAGTCTGCAGACTTTAGGAGGAAGAACCACAAGCTGTTTTCCAAGAGCCAAGACTGAAGGCTGCATGAAGGATCTCCTGTCACCACAAGCTTGAGTGTGCCAGAGAGTGTGAGGATAGGACAGGATAGGACGGGTTCCGATGGACAGGATAAGACAGGGTTCAGATGGACAGCACAGGACAGGGTTCAGATGGACAGGATAGGACGGGTTCTGACGGACAGGATAAGACAGGGTTCAGATGGACAGGATAGGACAGGGTTCTGATGGACAGGATAGGACAGGGTTCAGATGGACAGGATAGGACAGGGTTCTGATGGACAGGATAGGACAGGGTTCAGATGGACAGCACAGGACAGGGTTCTGATGGATAGGATAGAGGGTTCTGATGGACAGGACTCCAATGGACAGGATAGGACAGGGTTTGTACTCGACTCAGGAGCACCTAACAACAACATTGTAAGTGTTAACATATAAAGGCTTCTGTCTTTGATGGTAAATTCTCTCAAGTCTCATTCTTATTTATATTTTTAGAGTCTCATGCTAGGTCTGTCCAGTTAGACATTTTAGGAATATTTGCTGATTGTCGTTGTAATATTGCCCCACTTCTTACAGCTAAGACTCACAAAAGTATTCTAATGCACCACGTTGTCTAGGTGCTGAATTGTGTACAACCCAGCCAGGTTCACCTGACATGACTAGTAGGACACTGCCTCCAGTGCATCAGACAAAGTCCCCTCTCTGTCTTTAATGTGTCCAGATCAGTAGACCTACTGTCCTTTGACTGTCATACCATTACAAGGCGTTTGGCAACATGGTGGAGAGAGAGGTTATGTAAGAATCAGCAGCATTTCCCACCCCTACTGAAGATAGGAAAGTGGTCGCCAAGTAAGAGCTGAAAATGCTGTCTTTATCCTGGGAGCATTCAGTGCTAATAATGTTGGTTTATACCAGTTAACAGAGGCCTCCCAGAAGTGGTGCAGTTTCTTTCAGGCCAGCCTTTCTCCACAGCGCGAGCTTGGCTTAGACCCAGCACCATTTCCAGCCCAACGTGACTGCCGACTGGATCTCTGGCTAGTGGAGTCTGCCAAAGGAAGCGTTTGTTTAATCATTCACAATGTTTTTAGGGTTCTTGTGTTAAGGTGTCTAAAGACTCCTATATATAACTTCTTGGTAATAGGCTATTTAATTTGCCTTAAAACCATAGTTTACCAGAATATGAATATGAGATGCTGTAAAAAAAAATAAATACAATTGTAGTTTTCTTTGTTTCTTCTACATATGCCAACCATAGTGACTTATCTTTAAGTCGGTGCCATGAAATGCATTCACTCTTTAGGGAGATAGCTAGTGTAGGCAGTGTTCATCACATCTCACTTTACTTAAATAGGATTTTTTAAATATTTAGGACTTAAGCAGCATTGGTGCAGAGATGGCACATCATGCCCTGGTGAACCTCTCAGAGGACTTGGCCCTGCTGAGTCCAGGTGTATCCTCAGAATCCTTCTCAACACATCACTGTATCTTGTGGTCAAGGTCTAAACTCTGAAGTCACAACAGCACAATCTGAGGCCCTGCCTGTCTCTGAGGTCTTGGACTCTCAGCCTCACCTCTCTCTCCCCCTTCCTTCCCTTCCTCTCCTCTCTTCCCTCCTTACCCCCCTCTTTCCAGGTGTGCCTTTGTCTTTATTTTTTAAAATGTTTTTCATACATTCATTCATATACATTGTTTCATTAATATACATTGTTTTTTTAAGTAAAATTTTTATTTTATACTGGGTTACTTGCAAAGTTCATATATATTGTTTTTCACACTGGATCTTTCCCATTTCTTTTACTCAGTCCTCCCTGTACTCATCAAATTGTGTGACCCTATGATTCCCCTCTGCCCATCCTCGCCCCTCTGCTCCTACCCTTCCCCCTTGAATAATGGTCTTATACATTGTTTGTCCTTAAGGGACTGAGTGAGTTCACTGTGTTTTATACAGTCATTCTGATACATTGTGTTCTATATGCTGAATTACCATTGATCAGTGCTTTTTATCATGCTGATTGATAAACCCCCTGCACCTATTTCTTCCTGCTCCTCGCCCCCAGGACCAGCCTGCTAATCTCCAGGTGCTTTTCCTTTCCCTTTCCCCTTCCCCTTTCTTCTACCCCGTTCTCCCCTTTTGAACAGATCTGTGTATCCTCTTCCTGTTTGCTAATTGCAGTGTTCATATTGTTCATTCATCATTTCTTCCCAGGCCAGTCCTCCCTTGTCCTGGTCTTTTACAGGGCTCATTGGATGTTCTGGGGACCTCTTTTCAGAGGTCTGACTTGCAGACACTTGTGTATCTATAGTATCTCTATGTATCGTGTGTGTGTGTGTGTGTACTTACCTATCTCTACTCCATTTGTTAAGCTTCTCTGGAGAATCCAGCCTTAGACAATTGCTACACCAGCCAGTGTTCTCTGTCCTCTCCTTTCAGCTCATCGAACTGGTGGGTTAGGAGGTTGTTTTTCCACCCTGTGGAGTATCTGTGTGAGCTAAAGGCCTATTTGTGCTAACATTTTTGTTTCTAATGGGAGCAGGAGTGTCATCCACTTCGTAAACAACATGCCTCCTAAAACTCCATGAACTTGATAAGTGTCGATAGTTATAGAGGGACTTCAGGCCTTTTGTTCATAGGGTTGCTATGATTCACACTTGACTTGAAGGCAATCAACAACAACAGTGCTGTTTTATTCCCTAAAGGATAGAAAGTATCCTCCTTTTCTCTGCTTTGTGTTTTATTATGTCTCTCGGAGAAGGTGGTGAAACTCGCTGTTTGAGTTGGAGCAGAGAATGCGTGAAGGTATGTTGGGGAACATTTCAAAACCATTGTTCCACAACAGCTCTAAGCTCAGTGACGATAGAGACCTGCCTTTGTATCCCAGTATCCCCAGAATCTAACAACAGGCTTAGTAAATGTGAATGGGTAAATACGTGAACAAAGTGTAGGAGTGTTGGAAACAGCAGCCTTCCTTAAGATCCCTCCTGTGTCCTGATTGTCTCATAGCTTCCCAGGCCTGCCTTCTCTAGGAGGTGGGAGTGTGGGAGTGGCGTTGTTCATGGCCCATCAGGAACTTGGAAGGACAGGGCCAAGGCCCGGAGGACGCTGCAGCAGTGGTGCCCTGGACAGCTGCTTGCAGGAATTCTCTTATATGTTTGCGCATGCCCACACCGCCAACACACAACATCCTCATGTACAGAAGGAGATAAAAATAATCCAATTAAGCAGGCAGGGTGCAGTAAGAAAGTACTATGAGTGCCTGGCACACACGTTCCCGTGAATGTTACTGCATAAAAGAGAGGGAAACAGTCAGCTTCCCTCATTTAGAGAGTGCAATGGGGCATTCATAAGATGAACTGAATTCCAGTATTCTTTGCTTAAAAAGTTATTCAAGAAACTGATGATGTAGCCTGTGGGGCAGTTCAAATCGGTCCCACATGGTTGCCAACAATAACATGCTGTGGCCTGGTCAGAACGTCACCCTGGTCCTTTCTGGCTGGTCACTTGACTCTGCAGGAGAAAGACCTCTTGTGACGAGGCCAGGCCACGTCGGGAGTCATTGGTTTGCTTCCCAGCCAGCAGAATGGAAACGATGAGCCTTAAAGTGGATACTTTATCATTTGTTCCTCCGCTGATATTTATTTTAGGGACATGGGGATGGGAGATGGATTTAAATGAATTTTTTCAGTGATGTATCAACTTTTATGGTAGAAACCACAAGTTGACATTTTTCATTCTCATATAAAACTCCCTTTTTAGTCTATGGTTATTGTACCAACATTCTTGGATATCACAAGTAGACATTCTTAATTTTTTTATCAAATGCCTCTTTGTTGATTACATAGCTGAGAAAAGCAGAGAGTACTTCTCCAACCTCTCTTGACCTGGGGAGGGGCACAGGGGAGGGGAGGGTAAGGCCATGTGACCCCGTTCTGCATGAGGAGAGGTGCTGTTCCACTGGCCTCCTTTCCTGCCCTGAATGGACAGTGACAGCAGCTGCCACCATCATTATGTAACCATCAAGTAGAGAAAAGAGGCCCATGGAATGTGTGTCTGCCACTACTGGCCAGCTGCAAGCCTTTCTTGTAGGTAGGATGAAACAAGCCCCACTTTGTTTAAGGCACTGAAAGTAAGATTTTGTTACTTGGAGTAAAAAACATTCCTGACAGCTCCTTCTGCATGAATTTTCTTCTTCCAACTAAAAAAAAAAAGTGAACAAATGATTTTAAAATTAAAATAATTTCCAATTCAATATTAAAAGAACAGCCTTTAAAATATTTAATTAAAGAATAACCAATGTATGACAACAACCTGGAACAAGAGGTACATTCGGGGGTGGGCTGGGGGAGGGAGAAAGAGATGAGGTAGGAAAATGTGTAACAATGAGAAAAATTAAAAGAAAAAAGAAAAGAAAAAAAAAGAAGAACCAAATAATTATGGAAAAGAAAAAAATCAGAGGACTCACGTGACCTGGTTTTAAGACTGATTCTACTTATGTATCAAGGCAGTGTGGTCCTTGCAAAGAATAGACACACACACAGGTCAACAGGATAGAAGACATGCCAGAATAGACAAAATCGTAAAAGAGTCATCACTGTGGGGCATTTATGCAATCAGGAAAAATCCAACAACTCTGATTGTCTCTTCTACTTCAAGTTTCAAATCAGCTTGTTTCCCAGTGAGGTTTCCTTGTTCTTAGGTGCTGTCAACTCGAGTATAACTCATAGCGACCCCATGAACAGCCAACCTGAGCCCTGTCCCATCCTCACCATCTCCTGTCACCGTGTCAATCCATCTCATTGGGGTCTTCCTTGCCTTCACTGACACCTTATCTTTCCAAGCACGATATCCCTGTCAAATGAATACCCATGTCTAGCTACATGTGAAAGTATGAAATTTGAAGCTTTACCATCCATACCTCCAAGGAACACCCCAGCTGCACCCTCTCCAAGACATACCTGTTTGTTCTTTTGGCAGTCCATGGAATATTCAGTACTCTTCTCCAGCACCATAACTCAAAGAAATCAATTCTTCTTCTGTCATCCTTATTCACTGTCTAGCTCTTCAGTGTGTGGCAGGAGATTGCATGGCCTGAATTAGTAGGTGCACCTTAGTCTTCAAACTGACATCATTCATTGCTTTTCAGCATTCCGGAAAGGTCCCCGACAGTGGAACTTAAACAATGTTTAGGATTAAACATCCTGATTTCCTGACTGCTGGTTCCAAGGGTGTCGATTGCTGATGCAAAGAAGATAAAATCATTGACAGCTTCAATCCTTTGCCTGTCTATCATAATGTTGAGTGTTGGTCCTGTGGAGAGGATCTTTGTTTTTTTATGTTGAGATTTAATCTACACTGAGGGCTGCAGTCCTTGATATTCTACAGCAAGTGCCTCAGATTCTTTTCACTTTCAGTCAGTAAGCTTGTGTCATCTGTATAATGCAGGATACTGATGAGTCTTGATGCCACATTCTTCCTCAGAGTCCAGCTTCTTGAATTACCAAATATTGAGACCGGCAATTTTCTGTGAAGTTCCCTTGAAGAGGATTTGGGAGGGGCTTATTTGATGCCTTTGAACTGTGGTGCTGGAGAAGAGTATTGAATAGACCATGGCCTTCTAGGAGAACAAACAAGTTCATCCTGGAGAGGGTGAAGCTAGGCTGTTGCTTGGAGGCAAAGATTCTGAAGCTTCATCTAACATGCTTTGGACATGTTGCAAGGCTGGATCAGGCATTGGAGAGGGATGCCATGCGTGAATCTCCATCTCACATATTTTGGGCATGTGGCCAGGAGACTGATTCTTGGAAAAGGACATCATGCTCAGAAGGGTGGAGGGACAGTGTAGGAGAGACTGACTCTGCCTGAGCTGGATTGATACAGTAACTAGGACAATGGGGGTACGTGTGTCCAAGTCAGTGAGACTGGCTCAGGACAAGGCAGGCTTCAGAGCTGTTGTACATAGGGTTGCTATGAGTTTCAGGAAACTTGATGGCGTCTTATGATCTAAGCATGGTGTCCTTCTGCAAGACTCCTTCCTCTCCATAACTGTCTAAAGTGAGATGAAGTACCCCTTTATGGAACATTTCTGTATCCTTCTTTCAAGACAGATTTGGATTTGTTTGTTCTTCTGACAATCCATATATTCAGTATTCTTCATCAGTGCCTTTGAAGACACCAGGTCTTCAGTCTTCCTTGCTCCCTGTCCAGCTTGCATATACATATTAGACAATAGAAAATGCCATAAAGTGAGTCAGATGTACCTTGGTCCTCATAGTGACCTCTTTGGGTTTTAACACTTTAAAGAAATTCCTTACAATAGATTTTCCCAAGAGAGCCATGGTAGCCTAGTGAGTAAGGAGTTGCACTGCCAACCCAAAGGCCCTTGGCACAAACCCACCTAGTGCTTTGTGGGAGAATTTGGAGCATTCTCCTTCCATGTGATTACTACCTCTGAGAATAACCACCTGGTCAACTATGAGTTCTGACTCAACGTCACATAACAGTACATCATGTGATTTCTTGATCGCCTCTAAGCATTGATTATGGGTCTAAGTAAAATGAACTTTTTGATAGATTCAATCTTTTACCTATTTATTATGATGCTGCTTATGATCTAGTTATGATTTTTGTTTTCTTGATGTTGAAATGTAATCCATAAGAAAATCTGACCTTAATCAGTAAATACGTCAAGTCCTCTTCACTTTCAACAAGCAAGGTTGTGTCATCTGTCACAGATTGTAAATTAATCTTTCTTCAATCCAGTTTTTTCTAATTAATTTGTTCATATAGTTCAGGTTCTCAGATCATATATTTAATCTATACATTGAACATAGATTAGGTGTGGTGAAAGGATGCAACTCTGATGCACAACTTATTTTGAACCTCAGTATCAGTTATTGTTCATAGGGTCCCTAGGGTTGTGAGTCACAGGCCACTCGACAGCACATAACAACACCCCCCCCCCCCCGATTTCCTTCTATTGTATATACAGCTTTCACATGGGTACATATGGAATTGTTCTGGAATTCTTATTATTTGAAATATTATCCACAATTAATCATGACTCATACATTCAAATGCCTTTGCATAGTCAGTAAAACAAAGAAAATTATCTTTATAGTATTTTCTACTTTCAGCCACCTGACATCAGCCATGATAGACCTCATTCTGTGTCCTCTTCTGCACCCATCTTTAATTACTTGCCTGTTGATATACTACTCTACTAGTTTTTAAAATTCTATTAAACAAAATTTTACTTGTGTGTAATACTAATGATACTGTTTGAGAATGTCTACATTCTGTGGTTGTTAGGTGTCATTAACTTGAGTACAACTAAGGCAACCTTATGAGCAACTGATCTTATCCCTGCCTTATCTTGGGCCATTTGCATCATCTCTAACACACTTGAGCATATTGCCGAAGTCACCTTGTCAATTCATCTTGTTTGTCTTTCTCTCCTCCGCTGACCTCCATCTTTCCAAGCATGATATCCCTTTCCAAGGAATAGCCTCATGTCTTAATTTTGAATGGCCACAAAAATGGATGACCCCTAGTTGGTTGAGCAAAATTTCTTGGCATACATAAATGAGAGCTTCTGGGTTTATATTTGTTTGCTGAAGTGTCTCAACTGGTGTTTGATCAATTCCTGGAGCTCTGGTTTCTTGTTGGTTTTTTTTTAATTAAATTTTATTAATTTTGATGAACATTTACAGAAATTTTGGGTTTCTATTCATTCATTGTTGCACTGTTTTCTCTACCCTCCCCCTGAGTTCATTCCTCTTCCCCCCCCTTGAAAGTCTGTTTTAATTGTCTCATTTGCCACAGTGCTTGTCAAAGCCAGTTCTGATTAGTCTTCTTTATCAGTGTGTCCTTTGCCATTCCCTATCACTACTCCCTGAGTGAGACTTCACCCTGATTCATAAGGAAAAGGGGA
>NW_006400177.1:607296-640624 GCF_000299155.1 Elephantulus edwardii
CACACAACAACAACAACAACAACAACAGTCATTAATTAACTGAATGACAAAGTAAAGAGGCATATCCAATGTCAAAAGGAATATTTCACGATCTGTCTTGAAGAGTAGTACCGTCAGTCAGTAATAGTGGAAAAGAAATAAAAATCTACATGCCTACAAGGCAGACCAGTTAAGCTAACAGTTATAGATTGAATTATATTCCCTCAAAAGATTTGTCAGCTTGATAAGACAATGACTATCACTCTTGAATTGTACTCTATTTTATGAACTGAAATAATCATCACACGTATTGTAGATACTAATTAAGCAGGTTGCAGTCTACATAGTTAAGTATCTTAAGTCATTCTCTTTTGGAATATGAAAGAGATTTAACGTGTGAGCAGATTCAGAGGCTCTTGATTACCGTTGAGAAGGAAATACCATGGGAGGAGCATGTCTTTAGACCTGAGATTCTTGCTCAGAGAACCTCCTATACCCAGGGGAACATTGATGCCTGGATACATGGAAATTTTCAAAGAATGCAGGCCCCATACTGAAAGCATGCAAAACTCTTCCCTACTCCCCAGAACCAACAGAGAAAGAATGCCTTTGCCTGGAATTGGTGCCCTGAATTTGGACTTTCGTCCTAACAAACTACGAGAGGAAATAGGTCTGCTCCTTGAAGACATCTCCTTGTGGCCTTTCTGTTATGCTGATGTTGTTGTTATGTGCCATTGAGTTGAGTATGATTCCTAACAATCTTATGAACAACAGGTCCAAACCCTGTCCTATTCTGTGCCATTCTTCTCGTCTCTGAAATATGTGAGCCCATTGCTGCAGTCACTGTGTCAATCCACGTTGTTGAGGCTCTTCTCTTTTGCCTGACCCTTCACATTTCCATGCATGATGTTCCTTTCCAAGGAATAGCTTCTCCTAGCAACATGCCCAAATTATGTGAGATGAAGTTTGTTTCTCCAGCTTTACCTCCAAGGAGCACTTTGTCTGCACTTCTCCCCAAACACAGAAGTTAGGTTTTTTGGAAGTCCATGGGATATTCAATACTCTTCTCCAGCTAAGACTGCAGCTGTTATTCAAATGATACAACAATCACTAATGCCAAAGATAAACTGAAGATTTCCACCAACTTCTGCAGTCTGCAACTTATTCAAAAATTTGATAGTTAAATGAAGGATAGTGTGATACACAATGTATTTGAACTTTGTCAGCAAACCAGTATAAAATAAAAATTGCTGTGGTAATTATTGTGTGCTGTCGAATCACCTGTGACTCATTGCGACCCTATGTGCCATGGCTCTGAAGCTTTCCTTATCCTGAGCCAGTCTCACTGACTCTGATACACTTACCCCAGTTATTTTGTCAACCCAACTCACCCGGGATCTTCCTCTCTTCTGCTGTCCCTCCACCCTTCCAAGGATGATGTCCTTCTCCAAGGACTAGTCCCTCCTGGCCATGTACCCAAAATATGTGAGATGGAGCTACAAAATCCTAGCCTTCAAGGAGGATCTTGGTTTTACCCTCTCCAAGACAGACCTGTTCTCTTGGTGATCCATGGTATGTTCAGTACTCTTCTCCAGCACCACAGCTCAGAAGCATCAATTCTTCTGTCATCTCTAGTCACCTAATTAAAAATAATTTTTAAAAAAGATGTATTGATAATTATTGAAATATGGAAGCTTGACGTAAAGAAGAAATATCAGTAGTTAAAAAATTAAGGTCTCAGTGATAGAAATGTCACTAGAAGTTACATGATAGAAGTTTGCAGCATTCCAATTTGGGGTGGAAAGAGCACTTCTGTGATGAGGTGCCAGAGCTAAGCATTCACTTCCCACTCTCCCATTGAGCAGAAAGTACAGCATCCTTCCCCTGAAGCTCTTCTTACTTAACATGAGCCAGGGCCACTCCTGGTCCCTTCCATTTCATCTCGTAGACTCTCAGCTCATCTGCATTCTCTCAAGGCCAGGGGGACTCTCCAGGTCTTAGGGATATGTCCAGCCAAGAACAGGCTCCAGGTACACATAGGCTGGACTCCCCAGCTTTCACTGACTCCCACTGTCACTTCCCTGGAGCTCAAGCACACTCACTCCCTGCTTCCAAGGTTGGGATCATCCCCAGTGTACACAACCTTATAATCCCCAAAACTCATTGCTTTCAAATGTCTGGTTCTATATCAAAGATCATACATTGCCCTCTGTCCACTCTATTCAGTGGTCCTGCAAACCTCTCCTGACTTTGAGGTGGGCTAAAGGCCAGTCTCAGGACAGTTTGTCTAGTTTGAATTTCTGAGCTAAAGCTTAGAAGGTCTAATCTCTTCTCACCTCTTTCTACTGAGGCAGTTGGGCTCCAGCTGTAATTTGGCTGCTTCTTCCCCAGCAATTTCCAGACTCCACCCATTTCCTTTTTTGTTATATACCTATCTTAAGCTCCATTATACCCATCCAGCCCACTAAAGATCAATCCAGTAACCCTGTTATTGTAGAAAGAGGGGAAATGAGGTACAAAGAAGTTACTTACCTGGTATTGAAAGGCCAGAGACAAGAATTGTTAACCTCCTCAATAATAGTCTAGGGAATTCTGCAAGAATGCCTACCCCTGGTAGACAGTGTTTGATGGAGCTCCCTGATTAAAACAAGCTTGGAAGCAGGAGTGGCATCCACCTCTGAAATAGCTTGCCTCCAGAAACCCTATGAACCTGGAGAAATGATGAAAGTTTTACAAGTGGCCAGGTCTGTTGTTCATAGGGTCGCTATGAGTTGCCTACAACTCAACAGCACTTAGCAACAACAACAGTGGCAAGAAGCTGTACTGCAATTCCGAAGGCAAGGGGTTTGAGGCCACCAGGTGCTCCATGGGAGAAGTATGGGCAGCCTTGTCCCGTGTGATTAACTGCCTCTGAAAACCCGCCAGAGGGTCTGCTATGGGTCTCAGCCTACACAACAACAATAATACTCTTGGACTGTTATTACTATTCCCTATCTTGCTTTAAAACAGTTGGATAATTTTATCCAGAGATAAGTTTTGTAGGTTTTCTCCAGTGGGTTTTGAACTCTGAAGCCACTTTCTCTCCAGAATTCTTGACCATATTCCATGATTCCCATTTTCAGTGTCATCAGGCCTTTCCTGTTTTCTTTTTTTTTTTTCTATAATTATATTTTATTAATTTTCATAAACATTTACAGAGATTTTGGGCTTCCACTCATTCATTGTTGCACTATTCTCTCTACCCTCCTCCCAGGGTGTTCTTGTCCAAATGCCACAGTGCTTGTCAAAGCCAGTTCTGATTAATCTTCTTTGTCAGTGTATCCTTTGCCATTCCCTATCACTCCTCCCTGAGAGAGACTTCACCCTGAGTCATAAGGAAAAGGGGACGGCGTATTCTCTTAGCTACTTCCTGCGGAAAAGGGACACTGTGGGTTTCAGGGTGAAGATCTTCTCTCACTACTCTAAAGGGCCCCTTTAGCAGTAGGAAACACATAGACTATTATGGAGATTGATTTTGGAATTCAGATGCACTCTTATTGATTGTGCTTGGCTGTACATGTACATATCCTTCAAGATGTATCATGGGGGTGTTGCAACCTAGAAGACACAAATTTGACTAACAAGTTATAAGTACATGAGTCCAAAAATTATGGAAAAGTAAAAGAAAAGATTCTTTCATTGTTTTACAAACCCTCCCCCAGGTCCCCTCCACCATGCAGCCCTTGCTCTAGTCTCCTGTGATGACAGATATACCCCGTTACATCTCTCTTTTAGACGGTTCTCTCCCTCCTCTGTTTCAGTGCAGTATACATTATTGAACCCATCTTACTCAGTCTCTCCCCAACCCCAAGGACAGTCCCATTCTACAACAGTGGCATCATGTAATATTTGTCCTTTTGTGACTGGGATATTTCACTCAGCATCAGGCCTTTCCTGTTTTCTTGCTAGTAATTTCCAGAATCGAACCAAACTTTTTACTACATCAGCTTCTGTTTCAGAAAAATGCCATCGTTATCTCCCCAGTGTGGAACATATTCATTGCCCTAAAATGAACTTTGCTGTTTCTTTGTGACCTGATGGATTTAGAAAATACTTGTGTTGAAACCTCACACTTCAACAGTTCTTTGAGGTCTTCTTTGGGTCAAATTGTTCACAAATTTATTAGGTCCCATATTATCTTAAACATTCTTCTCTTCATGGGCAGGGTTGGGGGATTGTATACCAATGAAAGAAGTTTTCTTTTACTTTTTGAAAAGAAGAACGAATGGGGAGAAGGGGTTGGTAGGGAGAAAAATGCAGCAGTGAATGAATGGAAATCCAAAATCTCTGTAAACATTCATTAAAATTAATAAAATAAAATTTTTTTAAAAGGCAATTGAAAAGAAACTCAAGAAGTAAGATACCCTTCTGGAAAGTAATCTTAAACCACTGTGTCTATGTTGTTCTCTGAGGTTAGAATCCTTTGCCTGTGACATGGGTTTCCTGAATGGAATACGCCTATCAGTGCCTCACATAGCTTGCTTTGAGTGAGATGTACAGTATCAGAAGGGACACACCTAGAAGAAGGGAGTAGTTGATATTTAAAATTCTTTCTCCTGAATAATTCTGAAAACCAGACTCTCTGGGTGGAAAGATCTGAATTGTGGTGCGCAGGAGTGAATATAAAGAAGTGAATGGCAGTGGCTGTTTTAGTGCCAACAATCTACTACATAACCTCTGGAGGCAAAAGTCTGTTATTTTAAAATACAAAAATGTCAGAATTAATCTCCATCGGCCTTCTTCCCTCCCATTATCTGTATGATAATGAGAGACTCTGATGTGACTCTGCTATGCCAGCAGGTGGCCTTCAGTTTCTCTTGGATCCTCATTGGTCTTGGATGGTGAGTGCTCGTTAAAAGCCACTGTCTGTCCTCAAGCCTTTGGCACAGCCCTGCACGCCCTGCCCATGCCTGATGTTGATACCTGTGTCTGGTACAATTGGATGCTGAACTTTCTTTTGTCTTGATTGGATCTGGATGCTGTGGATTCATGTCATTCTTCTGAGTCTCTAGCCCCTGACTCTGGCTGTCCAGCAGAACTGTGACAGTGGCAGGCTCAGGGCAGGTGCTACTTCCAGCATTCCCCATCGCCCAATCTTAGGGCACAGAGAAGCATTTGGAGGTGAACTATGCCCCATGACAGTCAAGTAGACCTAAGGAAATGGATTTTATCTTCTTTCTCTGGGCATGTTGCTGTGGACTGTTAATTTGGAACCAACTCATAGCTAACCCTTCAGTGGATTTTTGTAGCCAATGAGTCATACAGGGGGAGATTATCCATCTTTCTCCTGAGGAGCTGCTGGTGGATTTGAACCGTGTGACTTTACGTTGGCAGCACAACTCTCTACCACAAGAACTCTCTTTCTCTGGAGTCACCTTATATGATCTCACCTTTTAGGCCTACTTCTTAGAAACATCCTATATTGGCTGTAGGAATGAGGTTGTTCTTGTTAGGTACTCTTTAAAGTGCTAAAGAGTGAGGATGCCAGTTAAAAGACTAAGGTATGTATGATTCAGGCCATAGTATTTTCAGTTGCTTCATATGCATCTGAAAGTTGGTCAGAGCGATGAAGAATTGATATCTTCAAATTGGTGAACAATATTCACTATCCCATGGACTGCTGAAAGTACAAACTATCTTGGAGGAATTGCAATCAGAATGCAACAACCTTCTCTCATAAACTCTGGCCGTACGGTCAGAAGATGCTCTCAACTTGTTGCCACTGAGCCAAACCAACTAGTAGCTGACCCTGCAGCAGGTTTGCAAAATTTGTAAATCGCATGGGGGGCAGTTGTCCAGCTTTCTCCCTTAGAGCATCTTGGAGTGGATTCGGCTCACCTGGTGCTTGCTTGGCAGCACAACTCCTTACTCGCTAAGCCATCAGAGGACAGCCCATGCTGGGAGAAGAATCAGCAAGAGAGGAAGATTCTCGGTGAGGTAGATTGTCACAATGACTGCAACAGTGGGCTTGAATGTGGAGGAGACATGAGGATGGCAAAAGATCGGGCAGAGTTTCCGTCTGTTGTCTTTCTCTGCACACCACCCTCCCTGTCTGCACCTCCTCCCCAGATTAATGCTTCATACTTGCTCAGGAGGTGTTACATGTAATATGTGTCTTTGGTTTATAATAATCACAATCCCATTATGTTTAGTACTTATAGTTGGCTCAGTCAGGCCCAATGTTGAAATGCTTTAAACATTTTGTACATATTGTAGTTCATGAAAAATAACTTGACAGATGAGAAAACTGAGCCTTAAAGTGGCTGAGTAAATTGCCCTCAAAATAATCCCTGCTTAAATAGTAAGTAAAATTTGAACCAGGGCGACATAACATTTGATTTTTACTTTTCCAGTCTGAGACTAGGATGGAAGAATTAGTGATGTTCTTCTGAAATATCAGACGATTAAAACCATGTGGATACAGGAAGTACAGAGAGGAAGGAGTGAAGGCAATTAGGAAGGTTATTCCAGAAATAAAAAGAAAAACAGCCAATCTAATTCCGACTGCTGACAGATTGAGTTATGAGGAAATACTCTATGAATGTCTGTGCCTTGGATTCATCACCTGTATGGTTTCCCTTATGAAGCTCTGACTTTCTTGCTCCTACCTGTTAGTTTAAAGCCCTTTCACTGCTCTGAAGAACATGCACTGACTACAAATAGTGGTGTTGAAGCTGAAAGAGAAGGTGGCAGAGGAAGCGCGATATGGAGAATGATTAGAATGACAAACCCGTACAAGAATAATAGGAACAAAGCCACGCAGAGAGCTTTTCCTAACCCAGGGAAGTGGCAGTGATATTTCATTATGAAGCACAATCTACCAGGAATGGGCCACCATGCTGAATTATGTTTTCAATGTCTTATTTTTATGTTGGGCACACAAGCAATAGTACGTATTATATGAATGGTTATTTTTCTTTGGATTAAGGCATGTCACTGATGCAGTAAATTTCTCTAGGTATACAGTATCCAAGTTAGACTTCTCAAAATACTGAGATATTATAGTCTTAAATTCAACATGGATAAAAAAGTTGTTTCTTCACAGCTTTTATAATTTCTCCTTTATCTTACATTAGTAATTGTTTTGATTTATTCTTAGAAAGTTATCATTCTGGTGTCTTTATTCAAGGTAGTATTTAAGTGAAATAATTTTGAATTTTGCTTCTTAAACAATACTGTTCAAGTATAATGGCAAATGGTGGTTGATTAAAAGCAAACAAACACCAAAATCCAAAAAAACAACCAGCACATATATTACATGAGAAATGTGCTTGGAATGCAACTTCTTGGGCCCCATTCCAGATTTAATGATCTTAAATTGGAATTTTTATAAGATTTCTAGTTGATTAAAAGTGTATAAATATTAATCAACTGAAAATCTTATATTTGGACCAGAAGGAAGTCATCAGAACTGAGCAAGGACACACTGCATTGTTTAAAATCAGAAAGAATGTGTGCCAACAATGTGTCCTATCTCCATATCTTTTCAATCTATATGTGGAACAGATTATCCAGGAGGCTGGGCTCTGTGAGGAGAAGTGCAGCATCAAGGTTGGAGGTAGACTCATCAGCAATCTGCGTTGTGCAGATGACACAACCCTTTTTCCTGAAACTGAGGAGGATCTGAATTCTTGCTGCAGAGGGTCAAGGACTGCAGCCTTCAATATGGATTGAAGCTCAATATCAAGAAAACAAAGATACTCACTACTGGGCTGATTGACAGCATCATGATAGATGGTGAAGAGATTGAGATTGTTGACAGCTTCAATTTGCTTGGCTCTACAATCAACAACACTCTTGGTACCAGCAGCCAGGAAATTAAAAGATAAATTGCATTGGGAAAGTCTGCTGTCAGAGACTTCTCCAAAGCACTGAAGAGTAACGATGTCAGTCTGGATAGTAAGGTGTGCCTGATACAGGTCATCATCTTTGCCATTACTTGCTATGCATCAGAAAGCTGGACAATGACTAGGGACGATAGAAGGAGAGTTGATGCCTTTGAGCTATGGTTCTAGAGAACAGTATTGAATGGACAGCTAGGAGAACAAACAAGTTCATCCTGGAGAGGGTGAAACAAGGCTGCTCCTTGGAGACAAGGATTCTGAAGCTTTGTCTAACATACTTTGGACATGTTGTAAGGCAGGATCAGTTCTTGGAGAAGGACATCATGCTTGGGAGGGTGAAGGGACAACACAGGAGAGAAAGACCCTCGATGAGGTGGATTGATTCAGTGACTGGGGTAATGGAAGTAGGTGTGTCAGAGACAATAATATTGGCACAGGATAGAGCAGGATTTAGGGCTGTTGTACATAGGGTTGCTATGAGTCGCATGTGACTCAATGGCACATAACAACAACAACAATATGTATACTAAGGTTTGAAATACTTGATGTTCCTTCCTTATTATTAACATGGTTAGGTTCCAAAGACCAAGTTATTATGTGAATTTGTGTGTGAAAATTGAGGGTAACCATACCATTCCATAACTGTCATTGCCATGTTGTTGTTGTTGTTGTTGTTAGGTGCCCTAGAGTTGACTGGCTCCTCATGATCCTGTGAACGGCAGATGGGACCTTGTTCCATCCTGCACCATCTTCACAATCTCTTCTATCTTCCAGCCCAGTGCTCCAGCCACTGTATCAGTCCATCTCCTTGAGGGTCTTCCTCTCTGCTGCTGACCTCCCACTTTCAAAGCATGATGTCTGCCTCCAGCATGACGACTCCACAAGACAACATGCTCAAAGTATGTGAGACGTAATCTTCTAATTTTTGATTCTAAGGAGTACCTCTGGCTGCACTTCTTCCACTTCTTTTGGCAGTCTGTATTATACTCAATACCTTTCACTCACACCACGATTCAAAGGCCCTAATTCTTCTTCAGTCTACATTACTCATTGTCCAACACTCATGTGCATGTGAAACAATTACAAATATCATGGCTTGAGTCACATGTACCTTAGTCTTTAAATTTCCATCTTTATTCTTTAGCACTTAAAAGAAAGCCCCTGCAGGGAGCTCTGGTGGCCTAGTGGCAAGAAGCTGCACTGCATCCCGGAGTTAAGAGTCCACCAGATGCTCTGCTAGAGAAGGAGGGGCAGTCTCCTCCTGTACCAGTCAGATCTGATGCGATGGTACACACACAAAAAAATAATAATTTCTTTAAAAAAAGTCCTTGAGGCCAGCTCTTCCCAGGGCAACATTTCTTTTGATTTCTTGACTGCTTCTTACATGAGTGTTGATTATGAACCCAAGTAAAACGGAATCCTTAATGAGTGTTATTTAGCCACCAAACCATGACGAAGCCAAGCTGACACATAACCTTACTCATCAAAGTCAGCATCACTCCTGCCTTGCACTTCAACATTTTATTATTCAGAGTTCATTAAGGAACAAAATAGTCAATAGTAGATTTTTCTGCTGTGTCTTAAATATGAAATGTTAGATAACAAGATAATAAAGTAGAAGGTGATATAAATTAAAGGCACAGAATAAAGTTGATAAGTCTAACATCTGGTTAATTAATCTAGGATGCTGCCAAATTAGAGTTAATTATGGAGGAATAGAAAAGGAAAGATCTGTAATAACCCTTTAATTGACTAAATTAATCAGATAATAGCCCTGACTCCATTACTCACTATTACTGAGCACCTAGGGAGCTCTGGTAGCCTAGTAGTAAGAAACTGCACTGCAATCCTAAAGGCACACAGTTCAATTTCACCAGCTTCTCCAAGGGAGAAGAATCAGAAATTTCCTCCTATGCAATTAAGTGCCTCTGAAAACCTGCTGGATGGTCAGGTATGTGTCAATTCCAACTTGATGGTCTTCAGTAACTTCAACTCTGTACCTAGGAGCCCTCTGTACCTAGGCTCCTAACTATAAAGGTCAACAGTTCAAATCCATCAGCTTCTAGTGGGAGAGGGATGGATAGTCTCTGCCTATAAAGTTTATAAACTGAAAACTCAATGGAGGATTGCGATGAGTGAAAACTGACTTGAGGACAGTGGGTTTCAGATTTGGTGGGATTATAAGTAAATGGCTGGAGATTATTAAAAAACAGCTAGAGATCATCCCAAAATGACTGTAATAGTACATTGACAGGGAAATGCCATATCAAGCTTGATTTAGAAGAAGTCATGGCTCCAGGCATGTCAGTGCTAATGTCAGATGGATCTTGGCAGAAAGCAGACACACCAGAAGGATGTCTGTGTGTTTTATTGACTATGAAAAAACATTTGACTATATAGATCATACAAACTATGGCTAACATTGAGAAGAATATGAGTCCCAGAACACTTAATTGTGCTCATATAACATCTTTAACTAGACAAAGAACCTGTTTTCTGAGCAGAGCAAGGGAACACTGCAGTGTTAAAATCAGAATGTGCACCAGGGGTGTAGCCTTTCCCCATACCTTTTCAATCTATATGTTTAACAAATAATTAATGAAGTCGGACCCTGTGAAGGAGAATGTGAGATCAAGATTGGACAAAGAGTCGTCAATAATGGCCATTATGCAAATATCATAACTTTACTTGGTAAAAGTGAGTAGGACTTGAAGCACTTGGTGCAGAAGATCAAGGACTGTAGCCTTCAATATGGATTACATCTCAACATCAAGAAAAAAAAGTCCTTCTCACTAAATCAATAGACAATATTATTACAGATGAAGAAAGGATTGAAGTTGTCAATAATTTCCTCTTACTTGAATCAACAATCTACACCGTTGGTACCAGCAGTCAGGAGATCAGGAGATGTATTGCATTGGGCAAGTCTACAGTCAGGTATCTCTCCCAAATACCGAAGAGAAATGATGCCACTCTAATGACTAAAATGTGCCTCATTCAGGCCGTGGCCTTTTCAGCTACTTGCTACACACTTGGGAGGTAGACAATGACTAAGGATGATAGAAAATTGATGCCTTTGAGTTGTGGTGTTGGAGAAGAGCACTGAGTATCCCATGGATGGTCTAAGGAGCAAACAGCTATCTCTTGGAAAAAGTGCAACCAGAACGCTCCCCAGCAGCAACAATGACGAAGCTTTATCTCTTATGCTTTGGGCATATTGGCAGAAGAGACTATTTCTTGGAAAGAGACATCATGCTTGGGAAAGCAGAAGGCTAGCAAAAGAGAAGACCCCGCTCCCTCCAATGAGATAGATTGACACAGTGCCTGGAGTGATGGACTCAAATGTCTGAGATAATGAGGATGGCCCTGAAAGGACAAGGTCCCGAGTTGTTCATAGGGTCACTGTGAGTCGTACTTAACTCAGTGGCACCTAGCAACAACTACCTTTAACACTCCTCAATCCCCCATGTGTAGCTTTTGTTATTATTTCTGCAAGATTTCTTTGTCTTGAACTTTGACGAGTTTTCAGTTAACATGGGTGAGTGTTGTGCCCTGGATTTGGGCAACAGGAATGGGAATTCTGGAAACAGATGAGGCTAGTCTCATGGTCTGCTTGTTCTGAAACTACTTAAACCTTCAGAGCATAAGAAAAATGGTCATATGTCATCCAGCCCCGTTTGTAAGCTTCTCTGAAGTAAGCTGTGGTCAGGTAAACAGAGTGCCCCAGCTTAGAAAAAGGACATACACCATCTGCCTTTATTTTACCTGCTCTTACTCAGGGGCTACGTGGCAAACAGAAGTTGCTTATTGGTGTTCGCTGGTGTTATAGCCAAGATACTCAGAAATACCTAAGTCCAACCAGCAGTTGTCTGCTGTTTGTCATGAAGTCTCTGATAAAGAGTGATAAAGGCACTAGGCTACTAACCAGCAGGTCAGCTGTTTGCTTCCACAGATTGAAAACCAAAACCCAGTCAGCCCACTGCTGTACAAACCAAACCAGAAACTGCTGAGTTGGAACTGGCCCTCCTGGAGATTTTCAGAGGATGTAGTTTGGAAGGAAGGAGATTGCCCATCTTTCTCCTGTGAGTAGCTGGTGGATTTGAACTGGAGACAGTAGTGCAATACCCTACCCATTAAGCCAAATGAACTCCAGAGATACAGCTTCAGAAAGCCTGTCCTCAAAGATCACTGTAATTTAAATTGACTTCTTTGCCAAAAGAACAAACAAATATGCCTTGGAAGCAAAGGTGGTGAAGCTTCATCTCACATAATATGGGCCTGTTGCTAGAAGAGGTGATTCCTTGGAAAGGGACATCATGCTTGGAAAGGCAGAGGGTTAATGAAGGAGGGGAACATCCTCAATGAGACTGATGCAGTGACTGTAATAATGGGCTCAATTATGTCAGAGATTATGAGGTTGCCACAAAATAGGACAGGATTCAGATCTGTTGTTCATAGGGTTATGAACTCATAGGGTTAAGAGTGGTACTTGATACAGAGACCCCTACCAACAGCAACATAACAGGTTTGGTTCAATTTCATCTAACTTATCTAGTCCTGCTTTAATATAAATATCATTGGTGGCTTTAATATATACCTAATCTGCTCCTTTTATATCTCAAAAGCAATCAATTTAAGACACACTCCACAACAATATAACTTCATTAACACAACAGAGATAAAACTATTCCATACATACACTTGTATAGCTAGTCAAGATGATTCTGACTGAAATGACACTATAAGACACAATGTAATCTTTATTTTCTTGGTGTTGCACTTCAAACCTTATAGAAGGCTGCAGTCCTTGACCTTCTGCAGCAAATGCCTCAGGTCCTCCTCAATTTCAGCAAGCAAGGTTGGGTCATCTGCATAACACAGGTTCTTGATGAGTCTTCGTCCAATCCAGATGTGGTGTTGTTGTTACGTGCCATTGAGTCTCTTGTGACTCATAGCGACCCTGTGTACAGCAGCCCTAAACCCTGCTCTATCCTGTGCTAATCGCACTGCCTCTAACACACCCATCCCAATTACCCCAGTCACTGAATCAATCCACCTCATAGAGGGTCTTCCCCTCTTGCGCCATCCCTCCACCCTCCCAAGCATGATGTCCCTTTCCAAGGACCTCCTTACAACATGTCCAAAGTATATCAGACAAAGCCCCAGAATCCTTGCCTCCAAGGAACAGCCCAGTTTAACCCTCTCCAGGATGAATCTGTTTGTTTTCTTGGTAGTCCATGGTACATTCAATACTCTTCTCCAGCACCACAGCTCAAAGGCATTAGAACAATCAAGTGTTCTGGGACTCCCATTTTTCTCAGAGTCAGCCACAGTTTGTTATGATCCACACAGTCAAATGCCTTTGCATAGTCAATGAAACACAGATAGACATTCTTCTGGTATTCCCTGCCTTCAGCTAAGATCCATCTAACATCAGCTACATTATCCCTAGTACCACGACCCCTTCTAAACCCAGCCTGGACTTCTGGCAGCTCTCTGCTGATGTGCTGTTCCAGTCGTTTTTGGATATTCTTCAGTCGAATCTTGCTTGCATGTGAAATCAATGATATTGTTCTATAGTTTCCACACTCTGTTGAGTCACCATTCTTTGGAATGGGAACAAATATAGATCTCTTCCAGTCAGCTGGCCAAATAGACCTTCAATACTATTAAAGACCTATGTACTCCATCTTTCCCCTCTGTTATATTTTGATAATTTTTTACCCAACTTTAATGTCTTATCTCAAGGCTGCAAGATGGCTGCCATTGCTGTAGATATCACATCCTTGTATAATTGTGTTCAGGGCAGCAATAAAGAACAGGACTCTTTGCCATCTATTTTTTTAATCAGACATCAAAATACAATGTATTTTCAGTTTGGCTTAGACAAATTCAACTCCTGAGGCAAGGTGGAAGGGCCAAGTTATTTGTGCATTTGCTTTCCTGGACAAAATTGAAGTTGTATAAACTAATAAAGGAGAACAAATAGTTAATGGGGTTAGAAACTAGTGATGGCTATACAAGAAACTCTTTCAACTCAGTTTTAGAATTTTGTGAAACTTACATTACACAGAAGGTAATCAAATAACATAATTCATTTGACATCTTGCTTCACTTATTCAGAGCAGACAAATATATCTTCTTAAAATGCAGATCTGACCAAACTAAAACTGTGTTCAAAAAGTTTGCTGCCCACCTGTTACTGGACAACAAAATCTGTAGCAGGCATTGCATGCTTTATGCCAACACAAATAAATAATACTTTTCTGTGTAGCCCTTTTTTGCCTAATGTCTTATTTGAAAAGATTATCAATGAAGTGCGTATTCCCTGTGGTTACAAGCATGTGTGGCAAACAATATTCTGTTACTTCTTGTTGTTTCTTTATGGTGGCTATTATTTCCTCTGATACACATGAATTCCTTTTTTTGCAACCCTCTGCATGCTAAATCGGCTATGTCCTGCATGGTGGTTGAATTTAAATTGTGTAGCATTTTGCCTCTCTAAAGAAGACATAGAGAATTCAATCATGAAAGGAAGGACGGTAGGTAAATAATGTGCTTTCAGCTCTTAATAATCCTGTGACATATTTATTCTTGCTTTTCCTCCCACATTAAATAAAAAACTTTTCTATATAGAAAGGCACATTAAAACTAGAAAACACAGTGTGTCTAGAGTATCCACAGTAGCTTTAAATGAAGCTCATTTGAAATAACTCAGTATAGGTTATGCCGGCTATTCAATGAAACCTTCAATCTTTGTTGTCACTCAGACATATGCCTACTTCATTTATCCCTTTGGAGGCAGGATTGAATGTTTTTCAGAACTTAATGAAATGTGACAAATGAACAAAAATACAACGTATTATCGCATCACAGGTGAGACAAAATCTAATTTCTATTTCCACCATATTGTTTCACAATCTTATCATTTCCCAGTAAGGAACCACTTTGAATCATGTCTGAATTTGACTCTTCGAGTATACACATATTTTCTTTATCCTCAGAATGTTGAGGCTAAAGACTTGATGTATCTTTGGACTAAATGAACTAAACATTTTCCTTTCCAGTTTTACTTTGTCTGGAGCTCTCCTCTGGATTTGCGTGTCCGCTCCACCAGTCCTGGCCATGTGTGGACCTGGAAAGTTACTGAACATCACACACTTCAGCTTCTTCTGCAAGACAGATTTCATTTGCATACCTATTTGATTGCGCTGTTGTGAGATTTAATTAAAAACATCCACAAAGCTCTGTCAGCAGTGCTATTTTAAAAAATTTTATTGTGGTAAAATATATAGTGCAAATAAATATTGTCACTCTAATTGTTTTTAAGTGTACAGTTTGGGGATATTCATTACATTATCCATCAGCACTGTGACCCACCTTCAGAATGTTTTAATTTCTTGAAACACAAGTTCAGTATTCATTAAGGAATAACTCCTCCTCTTTCCCTCCCCTGGGCCCCCAGTGATTACCAATATGCTCTCAGTTTTTTATTGGATTGCTTGTCTTTTTATTGTTGAGTTGTTGGCATTTTCTGTGTTTTAGAGATATGTCACATCTGTTATTGCCAAATCTTTTTCCAAATTTATGTATTCTCTTTTCACTTTTTGGGTAATCTTTTGATGAGTACAAGTAATTTGTAAGAGGTCTCAGTTCTTTATCTTCTGTCATTTATGCATTTTTAGTTTGTTTTGATGGTATGATGTCAAAGGTATATTGTTCAAAATATCTTTTCTACACATTTATTAACTGATTATTTTGTGTTGAAGTGTTTATTGTATTAAAGAGAAATTATTATAATAGGATACAAGTCCCACTATATAAATTCATGGGAACTCAATGCTAGCTCTTTTGGGGATGCCCACATTTGAGCTGCATCTCAAATAACAGTCTACAACAGTCACCATTCTCTGCAAAATAATCGTGCATCACCCACACTCATGTGAGTCTTTCATTCCCCTGATGAATCTGAGTCTCTGTAAAACCTTTCAGGGAACCACCAAACCCAAGGGACATAGTGGAGTGAGAAAACTGAACAAAGCAGCAACTCTTAATGTCAGAAATCACGGCGTTATTTAGTAGATCAAACATTTGGGACACTGCTGACTTCCCATTTCTTCTAACTGGTCTGCTACTAATCACAGCAGAACAAATTATGAGTGCAGATGGATTATTTATAGGAATTAGATTCCCTAGTTTTTACTTGGCAGCATCAGGATGGATGGTGAAGAGATTGAGATTGTTCACAGCTTTAGTTTGCTTGGCTCCACAGTCAACACTCTTGACACCAGTAGCCAGGAAATTAAAAGACATATAGCCATGGGAAAGTCTGCTGTTAGGGACCTCTCCAAAGTACTGAAGAGCAATGGTGTCTCTCTGGAGACTAAGGTGCATCTGATACAGGCCATGGTCTTTGTGATCACTTGTTATGCGCCAGAGAGTTGGACAGTGACTAAGGAGGATAGAAAGAGAATTGATGCCTTTGAGCTTTGGTGCTGGAGAAGAGTATTGAGGGTACCATGGACTGCTAGGAAAACAAACAGATTTGTCCTGGAAAGGGTTAAACTGGGTGGCAAGGATTCTGAGGATCCGTCTAACATACTTTGGACATGTTGTAAGTAGGGACCGGTCCTTGGAGAGGGACATCATGCTTGGGAGGGTGGAGGGACAGCACAGGAAGGGAAGGCCCTCTATGAGGTGAATTGATTCAGTGACTGGAGTAATCAGGATGGGTGCATCAGAGACGGTGTGATTGGAACAGGACAGAGCAGAGTTTAGGGCTGTTGTACATAGGGTCGCTATGAGTCACAAGTGACTCAACGGCACATAACAACAACAACAACAACAACAAGAACAGTTTTTACTTGGGGAGCTCTGATGGTATAATCTATAGAGAGTTGTTCCACTGGACAAAGATGGGAAATCTCCTGTGCAATTTACAGTCTCCTACAAACAGGATGGAGGGTAAGTGATGACTGGATTTAAACTTAACAGTAACAAATGTGAGTTATTTTGAGGTTTGACTTTGTTCTCTTCCAGGTACTTGACAGCTTTTGCTTTAACATTTAAATCTTTGATCCATTTTAAATTAGTTCTTATGAATGGTGTGAGGTATAGATCCTGATTCCTTAGAAAAATTCTATAGATATCAATTTTGCCAGCACCATGTTTCTTGTTGTTCTTTTTCAACTCTTTGGAGATGTTAGGTTAAAGAATCAATTCTCATTTTTTCTTGCCTTTTGATGTGTTTGTATGAATTGACCTTTTAGTACTATGTTGGCTGTTTCTCAGAGGTTTTGTTGTTTTTTCATTGTCATTTGTTTCAAAAAACTTTTTAATTTCTTTTTTTATTCTCTTATGTTCAAGCAGGGTGTTTTCATCTTCCAATTGTATGGATTTTTTTTTCTCTTTCATCCTCTTGTTACTAATTTCTAATTTTGTGGCTTGTGGTCCGAGAAGATGCTTTGTATTATTCCTATGTTTTTCTTTGGAGTGCATTAGCCTGTATATATCTATGAGATAGAGTTGATGTATTGTGTGGTTTAATTCTCCAGCATCTACATTAACTTTCTTTTTGGTAGTTCTGTCTTTTCTTAAGAGTGGTATATTGAAGTTTCCTACTACTGTCATGATGTTCTCTATTTTTTTCAGTTTTGTTAAAGTTTACTTTGTGAATTTTGCAGCTCTATCATTTAATGCATATATTTATTATGGTTATGTCCTCTTGTTCTGTTGACCCTTTAAGCATTGCATAGGGTCCGTCCTTGTCCTTTGTAATGGTTTTTACACTGAAATCTATCTTAACAGGGATTAATATTGCCACTCTTGCTTTTTTTTCTGGTTGCCATTTGCTTGCCATATCCCCTCTCCCCCTTTATTTTTAGTCTTCCTTTATTTTCACTTGTGTCTCTTACAGACAACATATTGATGGGGTTTGTTTTTTTATCCAATGTGCTACTCTTTTTCTCTTCACTGGTGCATTTGAACCATTCACATAATTATTGAGTGTAATTATTGAGAGTCAAGGTTTTATTGTATCATTATTTTTTTTCCTTTCTTTTTGGTATTGTTAACTGGTTACTTTGGTCCATCTTGCTTTCTGTGGCATCTCTGTAGAAGGACTTCCCTCAGTTTTTCCTGCAACTCTGGTCTTGTTTTTACAGACTCGCTTAGGTTCTGTGTTTCTGAGAATATCTTGATCTCTACTTTCATATTTAATGGACAATTTTACTGAGTACAGTATTCTTTGTCGACAGTTGTATTCTTTGAGCATTTGATATTAGACATCCCACTGTCTTCTTGCTCACGTGGTTTCTGCTGAGAAATTGGCACTTAATCTTATTTGCGCTCCCTCTTTGCTGTTCCCTCGCTGTTTTCAGAATTCTCTCCTTAGCTTTGGTTCTGGCAGGTTTGACTATGATATGCCTTGATGTTTTTCTTCTGGAGTCTAATCTATAAGGAGTTTGCTCAGCTTCTTTGGTATATATATTCTTATTCTTCATTATACCTGGAAAGTTTTCTTTTAGTAATTCTTCCACAACTTTCTTGTTGCCTTTACTAACTTTTTCCTATTCTGGGATTCCAGTCATGTGCATGTTATTCCTCTTAATGGTGTCTCACATTTCTCTTAGGCTTTCTTCATTTTCCTTCCTTTTTGATTCTGCTTTTTGTTCTAGCAGATCAGTGCTGATAATTCTGTCTTCTATTTCGCTGGTTCTGTGTTTCACCTCTTAAATTCTGTTCATATGTGCCTCCAACCTGCCGACAGCATCTGTAACATTGGTCCTCATGTTGTGGATTGGAATTTCTTGTTTTTCAAGAGCCTCTAATGCCTTGTTTGTTTTATCTGCATTGTCTTGGATTGTTCTTTTTTTTTTTAAGTTCCTCTTAGCTTTTGCTTGCAGGGTCCTGTACTCCTTCAAGCTTATCTTTTATTTTTTTTTTTTTTTCAGACTTTCTGGCTTCAGGAAGATTGTGTGTTTTGATCACTTTTGAGGGGTGACATCTTGTTTTGGTTTTGTGTAGCATGTGAAGTAGTCTACTTTTTCCTGTGTCATTGCTGTGGTAGAGTTTTTCATGCCTGGGGCCTTAGCAGGCCATTGGTCTGATAACCTTGGCTCAGGAACTGACTGCTCCCGAGGAGAGAAGGGCAGCTCACTCTGCCTTAATTTTTCTCTGATTTTTAACTCAAGGGAAAACTCATTTCTGTTGGGGACAGTGATGGCCTGTGATTTAGCAGCCTCCTCAGCCAGCCAACTGCTGCTGCTACGCTTGATCAAAGGGTCTGCAGCTCAAGTACTGGCTGTGAGATGGGTCAGGGGTACCAAGGTGCTGGAAAGAAATGGCTTCATCCGTGGTATTGGTGCTCCTGGCACAGGACAGCTAGGCAGCAGTGGGCTGGACTGATCACCACACAGTGGGCTGGGCTAGTCTCCATGCAGCAGGCTGATCTGGTCTAGTGCACTGGCATGCTCGTGCCATGAGGCAGCTCATGCCGTCCAGAGCTCCCTTGTAACTTTATGTTGGTGGTGGTGGCCCACAGCTGATCCTTCTTGTGATTTTTCCTAGGCAGTCAGTTGCATGGGAAGAGATATAGTGTGCTTTTAAATCAGGGAGCAAAAATACTCCAAAATAGGTGTCATTCATGGCCTTCTGATGTTTCACTTAAAGTTAGGGATTGGTTGTTTTGTTTATATAAAAGAATGCTACTGGATTTTTTTTATTAGAGTGTTTTGAATCTATAGATAGTTTTTTGGTACCATTGACATCTTAGTAGTATTCAGTCTTTCAAGAATTGAATGTGAAAATTTATTCCATTTATTTGAGTCATCTTTACTCTCTTTCAGTAGTGTTTTATAGTTTTCATTTTATAGTTCTTTGTGTCTCTGTTCTGATTTATTACTAGTTTATTTTATTCTCTCAGATACTATGGTAGATGGAATTGTTTCCCTAATTTTCCTCTCAGATTTCTCACTCTGTATGTATAGACATCAGAAACCTATCTATTTTTTGTTTTTTTACCTTAAGCCCTGCAACTTTGTCAGATTCCTCTATTAGTTTCTAGAGGTTTTATGTGTCTTCTTTTGTATTTTTTTATATATACAATTGTATCATCCATGAATACATGAATAGAGATAAATTTACTTCTTTTCCAATCTTGTTACTTTGACTTTTTTTTTCTTATTTCTTGAATCTACCAGCTTCTCTATGAAAGAAAGATGGGCAGCCCTTTCTCAAATATTTACAGTATTGGAGACTTGATCCTGATGGAGGGTCACTATGATTCAATTGAACTCAATACCAGTGGATTTGTTTTCAGCTGATCTAGGGAAGCAGATGTGTAGAGTTCTAGGGAAATTTTTTTGCTTAAGATACAAATTTGTTCATCAAAAAAAAGATGATAAATTAAAAGCCAAAGCCTATGTGAAAGTACCTGGGATGTAGAAATGTGGACCAGAAAAGGGAGCCCAGTGAGAGGCTCTTTGTAATTGATGAAAATGCCAGTTAAAATGAAAGTGTCTCACAATTACACAATGGCTACTAGAAACACTTTACTTTTATTACTTTGAAGATGTTCAATGCAGTTTCAAGTTTACTTATCTCCCACTCTTTCTCTCATTTAAGAAGTGGTTACTGATTTTTCCTTTGGGATGAAACCAGCCATTTAAACCAGTTGCTTTGAATCCTTCACAAGTTAATGGACACTGGGATTATTAATGGCCTCTGAGAAATTGTCCCACTCACTGCAACTCTTTAAAAGTTAAGAGGAAGCCAAGGAGAGAAAAGAGAAAAGATATTTCTTACTAACACTTGATCGTGCTAATGCAAAACCTATACTTGGACCAAGAGGCAGTCGTCAGAACAGAACAAGGGAACACTGCATGGTTCCAAATTGGGAAGGGCGTACGCCAGGGATGTGTCCTGTCTCCACACCTTTTAACCTGTATGCAGAAGAGATTATCCGGGAGGCTGGGCTCTATGAGGAGAAAAGTGCTGTTAGGATTGGTGAAAGATCTCTCAACAATCTACATAATGCAGATGACACAACCCTGCTTGCTGAAACAGAGTAGAACCTGAAGCACTTGCTGCAGATGGTCAAGGACTGCAGCCTCCAATATGGATTGAGGCTCAGTGTCAAGAAGACAAAGATTCTCACCACTGGACCAATTGGCAGCATCAGGATGGATGGTGAAGAGATTGAGATTGTTCACAGCTTTAGTTTGCTTGGCTACACAGTCAACACTCTTGACACCAGCAGCCAGGAAATTAAAAGGCTTATAGCCATAGGAAAGTCTGCTGTTAGGGACCTCTCCAAAGTGCTGAAGAGCAATGGTATCTCTCTGGAAACTAAGGTGCGTCTGATACAGGCCATGGTCTTTGCAATCACTTGTTATGCATCAGAGAGTTGGACAGTGACCAAGGAGGGTAGAAGGAGAATTGATGTCTTTGAGCTTTGGTGCTGGAGAAGAGTATTGAGGGTACCATGTACTGCTAGGAAAACAAACAGATTCATCCTGGAAAGGGTTAAACTGGGTGGCTCCCTGGAGGGAAGGATTCTGAGGCTCCGTCTAACATACTTTGGACATGTTGTAAGGAGGGACCGGTCCTTGAAGAGGGACATCATGCTTGGGAGGGTGGAGGGACAGCACGGGAGGGGAAGGCCCTCTATGAGGTGGATTGATTCATTGACTGGGATAATTGGGATGGGTGTGTTTGAGGCAGTGCGAGTGGCACAGGACAGAGCAGAGTTTAGGGATGTTGTACACAGGGTTGCTATGAGTCGCAAGCCACTTGACGGCACATAACAGCAACAGGCTCAGGGGTCTAATCAAGATAAGGAACAGGGTTTTGTTCAAAGAAATTCTGCTTTCCTGTAGGAAGTAAAAATAAGATACAGTCCAACTGCTTTACTTTAATCTGTGACCTTTAGGACTGCCTGCACCTTACAACTCAAAAAGAAAAATCCTGTTGGGTATATATATGTGGATGGACAGAAATTATCCTCCTACCACACTCGATGCTATCATGTAATTTTTAGGCTGTTTGAAAAAGCCACTCTGAGAGCAATAAAAGGAGGAAATGAGAGATGAAAATATCTGAAAAGGTGTTGTTCCAGTTATTGTGATGGCAGAACAAATTACAATTTACTGGAGCAAAAAAGACATTGTGCTCTTGAGTTTTGTCAGGAATGAATTTGGACAAGGCGTCGCTGGAGTGGCTTTTCCTCCTCCTTGAGGTCTAGGGCATTAACTATTAACTAGAAGTCGAGAGTTCATTCACTGTCATGTCTAATAGTCGCTACAGCTGCTACAGGAGCCACAGTCCCTCTCCACATGGGCCACAGTCCCTCTCCAATGAGCCATAGTCTCTTCCCCTGTGGGCCACCGTCCCTCTCTACGTGGGCCCCAGCCTCTCCCACTGTGGGCCAATAGTACCTCTCCATATGAGTCACAGCACTTCTCTGCATGGGCCACGCACTGCAACTCTTTAGAAGTCCCTGTCTACATGGGCCCCAGTTCCTCTCCATGTGGGCCACGGCTTCTTTCCACATAAGCCACAGTCCCTTTCCATGTGAGCCACAGTCCCTCTTCCCCTGTGGGCCACAGTCCCTCTCTGCACAAATCACAGTCCCTCTTCCCCTGTGGGCCACAGTCCCTCTCTACACAAATCACAGTCCCTCTTCCTCTGTGGGCCAAAGTCCCTCCCCACGTGGGTCACAGCACCTCTCTGCTTGAGCCACAGAATCTTTCCACGTGGCCTTTCTATGTGTTTTTCCTGTATGAGCCAGATTGGCTTACTTGCAACATATGGTTGGGTTGTTAGGGTGCAAAGAAAGAGAGGAGAGAGGTAGAGGAAGGAGGAGAAAGACTAGGAAGAATAACAAGAAAGGAAAGAAGGAAGAAAGCCAAGTAGAAGTGTGTCCTTTGTGGGAACTAACCTTTGCAGCCACACAGTATCTCTTCCATCATATGGTACTGGGTTTCAAGTCCACTGTGGTTCACGAAAAGGAATAAAATTCCCAGATTTTAGTGGGCAGAGTGTCAGTGGTATTGCCATTGATGTGGCCTGGCTTGTATGAGTTGGTGCAGCTCTCGTTGGGACAATATAGTCCGGTACAGTTTCAGGTTGTGATTATTAGCTTTTCCTAATGGGTTTTAGCCTTGCAGACCCTTAGGCTTGGGAAGTGAGAAATAATTCAGTAACCCTTGAGAAGAGATTGGGGTGAGCACTTTAAGTGCTAATGTGAGGGATGTCCTGGTCTAGCTCCTTTCTTTTTCCTCGTTATGCAGACCATTACATTGTTGCTTCAGGAAAGGATTTGTCTCCCTCTCAGGTTCACAGTTTCCTGAGGACAGCATCTGGATAACAAACCTTTCAGAAGGGCACAGAGAAGTGACTCTGAGTCACTTACCATACAGTTACCAGAGACCCTGATGAGTCCGCAGACAGCACCCATGGAGATAGGAGTGCTTCCCACTGAAGAGCTGTCCGCCTTCCTAACTAGACACTAAAGAACTTGCCTAACCCACCCTTTCCCCACTCTCATCATTTCCCCACTAAACCCACTGCCTTCAATTGATTCTGACTCCTGGCAACCCTCCATCAGGACTCTCCAAACTCAAATTACTGGCTTTTTAAAAAAAATGAAAGAAAAATTTTATTTTATACTGATTTGCTTACAAAGTTTGTATCCATTGTTTTTAACACTTGATCTTTCCCATTTCCTTTACCCATCCCTCCCGTTACCCATCAAATTGTGCAACTTTATGATTATCCCCCCGCCTGTACTTCCCGCTCTGCTTCTACCCTCCACTCCTTGGATCCTCATAAATGTTTTACTAGTTAGCTTTCTGTTTCTACAATAATGGTCTTATACAGTACTTGTCCCAATGCAACTGGAGTTAGTTCACTTTGCATAATGGCCTCCAGTCCCTCCTAAGTTATGCAGTGATTTTCAAAAGCATTGCTCCTACATGCTATGTACTATTCAATCATGAGAATGTACCCCAATTTCTTAATCCATTCGATCATGGTTGGACATTTGGGATGTTTCCCTGTTCTTGCGATGGTGAGTAATGCTGCTGTAATCACTGGTGTACAAATCTCTGTTTGTGCCTCCATTCTGATTTTCTCAGGGTATATTCCAATCAACTACTGGCCTTTTTGTTAGCAGCCTGACATATTACATGCTACACCACCAGGCCCCCTCTAATTTCCCTCTAGACCTATAAAAACCAGACAAACAGAAGACTTCACTACTGGGTGAAAAGAACGTATTTTCCACACACAAAGTCAGCACTATGGCCCATTTTTAGAAGTGGCTAGAACAAAAAAATGGCTAGTGGCTATTTTTAGGTTAAAGCATAGTGTAAAAAGATTAGATGTCTCTAGGAAAAAAAATCATCATTTAAATTTGTGCTGTTTTAAAATGTCATGGTCAAATGTGTCAAAATAGATAGTGTTTGGGGATTTATATTGGAGGTTTAAAATTTAATCTGTAGCATGTTGTACTTTACCAAAAGGCCACAAGTCTCCATGGATTGGAATCCATCATCCACTCCATATGAGATAGGTGGGCATCTCCCTTAACTAAGATTTACAGGCCCTGAAGCTCAATGGAAGGTCAGGGTGAATCAGAATCAACCAGATGCAACTGACTTTGGTTGGTTAGTTTTTGGAGACAAAGATTAGGATTATATTTTCTGGCTTTGCCAATATACAAATTTATTAGGATACATTTAGGGTCCCTACGTGTCACTCTAGTCCTCTTCAGCTAATGCCTTTGAAGTGTGGTGTTGGAGAAGAGTACTGAATGTCCCATGGATGGCCAAAGAGTAGACTAATCTGTCTTGGAGGACATGCAGCCAGGGTGCCCCTTGGGGGCGAGGATGGGGAGACTGGGTCTCAAATTCTCAGGAGGATCCAGTCCTTGTAAAAGGACATCATGCTGCGAAAGGAGGCAGGTCAGAGAAAGAAAGGAAGCTCCTTCAGATTTTTAGTTATGTGAGAGTTCAGTAATCCAGACTTTTAACCAGAATAACGGTATTAACAGGAGGCAATTGTCAGCACAGAGCTGGGAAACACTGCATGGTTCAAAATTGGGACGGGTGTACACCAGGGCTGTGTCCTGTCTCAATATCCTTTCAACCTATATGCAGAACCGATTATCCAGGAGACTGGGCTGTATGAGGAGAAATGTGGCATCAGGATTGGAGGAAGACTCATGAATAATCTGCGTTATGCAGATGACTCAACCCTGCTTGCAGAACCTGAGGAAAACCTGAAGCTCTTGCTGCAGAGGGTCAAGGACTGGAGCCTTCAATATGGATTGAAGCTCAAAATCAAGAAAACAAAGATTCTCACCACTGGGCAGATTGGCAGCATCATGATAGATGTTGAAGAGGTTGAGATTGTTAACAGCTTTTGTTTGCTTGGCTCCACAATCAACACTCTTGGAACCAGCAGCCAGGAAATTAAAAGATGAATTGAATTGGGAAGGTCTGCTGTCAGAGACCTCTCCAAAGTACTGAAGAACAATGATGTCAATCTGGAGAATAAGGTACACCTGATCTTTGCAGTTACTTGGTATACATCAGAAAGCTGGACAATGTCTAGGGATGATAGTGAATTGATGCCTTTGAGCTGTGGTGCTGGAGAAAAGTATTGAATATACCATGGACCGTCAGGAGAACAAACAGGTTTATCCTAGAGAGAATGAAACCAGGATGCTTCTTGGAGGCAAGGATTCTGAAGCTTCATCTGACCTACTCTGGACAGGTTGCAAGGAAGGACCAGTCCTTGGAGAGGGAAGTCATGCTTGGGAGTGTGGAGGGACAGCACAAGAGAAGAAGACCCTCAATGAGATGGATTGATTCAGTGACTGGGGTAATGGGGGTAGGTGTCAAGAGACAATAAGATTGGCAAGGGTTAGAGCAGGGTTTAGGGCTGTTGTTCCTAAGGCTGCTGTGAGTTGTAGGTGACTCGACAGCACATAGTAACAGTGTAAGTCTGCCTCATATTCTAATGTTCAACCATAATGCTAGTACCTTTTCCTGGTATAAGTGAAGGGAGCCCTGGTGGCTTAGTGGTAAGGAGTTGTGTTGCCAATCCAAAGGCATGTGGTTTGAATTTACCAGCTGCTCCATAGGAGAAAGATGAGCAGTTTCCTCCCATGTGATTTACTGCCTCTGAAAACCCACCAGAGATCAGCTATGAATTGGTTCCTACTTGATGGTTCATGACAGTGACAAGAAGCAAGTAACTATTGTCCGGAGACTATGAGTGGAAGTGATAAATGGGCCAGTAATGAAATACTTTGGTCTAGAGAATACATTGTCCACTGGGCTGAAGTATTTAATTGGTGGCATAAGCCCTTCCACATTTTTTTACTTTGCCATCACAACCTGAGATGTTGCAGATGATGAAAGTCTCTAATATCTGGGTCCTGGACTGTGGACTAAGTGAAGCAAAGGCCCTGGTCCTTCACCCCACTTATGTGAGAAGAATGAACTGTGTGTTATATTACTGAGATTTGGATTTGCTTGGGCAGAATAACCGTACTCATCCTGAAAGAGAATACTCAGATGTATAAACACTATTATGGTATTTTCTGTATTTCATGTTGCTCCCAAGTCTGTTTCTGCTGGAGGCTGATGATGGCAATTAACCATGCCATTTACTGGTAGCAGTCTAACTTAAAAATCAGGCATCTGGGCATACGGAGTAGCCACCTTATCCTTGTAGGAGATGGAAGGAGAGAGCTTTACTCTCGTCCTGGTCCCTGAATACTCGGCTGGCTTTGACTGCAGACAGACATTTGTGACTAGAACAATTTTCAGCCCTCACTGGGTCCTTGTGAGTTCTGTGTGTCTTCAGATGTCAGGTCTCAGTCTTGCCTGGGCTGTGCACTACACACCCCAGTCACTTCTGTGGCATGACTTTTCCATGGCAGGACCACTTAGAAACTATTGTCTGATCTCTGAAGTTGTCTAGGTCTGGGTCTTTTCTATTTTTATTTCCTTTTCTCTCTGCTTTCAGTCAAGAGCCACCTGACATTAGCGATAATGTCCCTAGTGCAATGGCTTCTTCTAAACCCAGCTTGTATTTCTGATAGTTCTCTGTTGGTTGATGTACTGTTACAGTACTTTTTGAATGATCTTCAGTGGGATTTTTTTTTTCTTGCATGTGATTTTGGACAAAAGCAGAAAGTACCAGAGGAATGTCTATCTGTGTTTCATTGACTATGCAAATGCATTTGACAGTGTGGATCACAACAAATTGTGGTTAACCTTGAGAATGAGAATCCCAGAACACTTGATTGTGTTTATGTAAAACCTATGCTTGTTGGGCCAGAGAGCAGTCTTCAGAACACAGCAAGGAAACACCACATGCTTCAAAATCAGGAAAGGAGTACACCAGGGATGTATCCTATCTCCGTATCTTTTCAACCTGTATGTGGAACAGAACATTTGGGAGGCTGGACTTTATGAGGAGGAATGTGGCATCAGGATTGGAGGAAAACTTATCAACAACCCATGTTATTTACATAACACAACCCTACTTACAGAAACTGAGGAGGACTTGAAGTGCTTGCTACAAAAAGTCAAGAACTGAATATGGAATCAAGCTCAACATCAAAAAAACAGATTCTTGCCACTGGGCCAATTGGCAACTCCGTGATAGATGGAAAAGAGATTGTGGTTGTTAACAATTTCAGTTTACTTGGCTCCACAATCCACACTCTTGGCACCAGCAGTCAGAAAATCAAAAGACTAATTGCTCTGCAGAAGACTGCTGTCAGGGACCTCTCAAAAGTGATGAAGAGCCATGATAAAAGTCTGGAGAGTAAGGTGTGCCTGATTCAGGCCATGGTCTTAGCAATTACTTGCGATGATTCAGAGAGCTAGACAGTGACCAAAGATGGTAGAAGAATTGATACTTTGGAGTTGGGTGCTAGAGAAGAGTATTGAACATATTAGGAATTACCAAAAGAACAAACAGGTTTATCCTAGAGAGGGGGGAAACCAGGTTGCTCCTTGGAGGCAAGAATTTGGAAGCTCCGTCTCACATACTTTGGGCATGTGGCCAGGAGGGACCAGTCCCTGGAGAAGGACACAGGAGAGGAAGACCCTGGATGTGATGGATTGATATGGTAACTGACATAATGGGGAGTAGGTTTGTCGAGGACAGTGAGACTGGCTCAGAATAGAGCAGAGTTCAAACCTACTGTACATAGGGTCACTCTGAGTTGCAGGCAACTCAATGACACATGACAACAATAACTTCTCCGTCTTGGATTTCTATTCTCCATTGTCCACTACCACTGCCTTGGCCAAGAATTAGAGAGAGAGGAGTTTTGGGCCATCTTCAGGACCAGACAAATCCTCCTTCCTACCTTTCTTCTCCTCTCTTCAGATCAAGCTTTCCTCTGACCATTTCCCCCTCTCCTTCTCCCTCCTCCCTCCCTGGTAGAGTTATACTCTAACCTTCCTCACATCTGGTGGAGGCTGCCCCCAAATTATCTCCTTTTCCCCCCACATTATACGTATCATTTCCTTCTCAGTGGCCAGTGGCCCTGTCTTCTAGGGAGAATAAAAAAGAGCAAACCAGCTCAAGTAGGCTAACATATTCCAGTTTATAAAGTACTTGCTCTCTGGAAACACTGCTAGTAGCCTGACATTGTAGGCACTTACCGGCCTACTTGGTGAAGAGGTCAGCTGGGTGTGGTGAACCCTAAGGACTCTAGATCACATAGGAGTGTGGACAGCCCTGAGTAAGCTTTCTTGATTCCGGTTAGCCCTCATGCTCTGTGGTAAATGTGATTCTTCTCTTTGTTCTGCTGTTTGCCTTGTTCCCTGATCACTGCAGTCCAACTGACTTTAAGATTCAACTTGCATAAACAATAAAACAATAACAGTAGAGTCAACTTTGAAGCCCTATATGGTGTGACTTCATTTATGTCTGAGTAGAATTCTGCTCCAAAGATTTTCATGAATGTAACCTTTCAGAAATAAATCACTGGGCTTTTCTTGCAAGGAACTTTGGTGTGGATTCGTACTGTCAACTTTTTAATTCATAGCTTCCCACTTAATAATTTGTATTTGTTGTTGTTGGGTGCCATCAGGTCGACTACAACTTAAAGCAGTCCTATGAACAACAGATGTCACCTTGCTGTATTCTGTATCTATCAGCCTTATGCTTTCTGTCTTGCTTAAGTACATTGTTACCAAAGTCCAGTGTGTCAATCCATCTTGTTGAGAGTCTTCCTATTTTCTTCTGACACCCTCCATTTCCCCCCATAATGATGATGTCCTTTTCCAAGGACTAGCCCTCCTGACATGTCCAAAGTATGTGAGGTGAAGTTTCACCATCCTTGCCTCTAAGAAGCACCTTGGTTGCACTTCTTCCATGGTAGATTTGTTTGTTCTTTTGGCAGTCCATGTAATTTTCCCTAACACCACAACTCAAAGACTTTGATTCACACTTAGCCATGGCTTATTTCAAGACTGGCAAGGATCAAATGAATAAATGCAAAGTCTCAAAAATCTGTTTAGCTCTCTTTTTGTCACTTCTTTGGTCTGTACATTGAGGCATTGGATGGATTTTGTCTTATTAAGAGGAATTTTGTCTTATTTTACACTTCTCCAGTGGGATACTCATGCAAATATGATGACCACGGATCACTTTAAGACAAATCCCAGGGAATCTTTCAAACCTTGACATTGCTTTGACATTGAGCATCTTAATGGTTCTGTATGAGAAAGAATGATGTTTCAAGAACCTTTGGATTCCTACTTTTAGTTTGTTGCTTTAATATTTTTAGCAATATATTGTATTTGCTGAACTCAAGAAATACTGTCTTTAATTGATCTACTTGGCTCCACAGTCAACACTTTTGGTAACAGCAGCCAGGAAATCAAGAGGTGAATTGCATTGGGAAAGTCGGCTGTGAGGGACCTCTCAAGAGTACTGAAGAGCAACGACGTCAAGCTGGAGACTAAGTTGTGCCTGATCTGCGCTATAGTCTTCGCAGTTACGTGCTCTGCGTCAGAGAGTTGGACAGTGAATAGGGATGATAGAAAGAGAATTGATGCCTTTGAGTTGTGGTGCTGGAGAAGAGTGTTGAATATACAATGGACAGTTAGGAGAACAAACAGGTTTGTCTTGGAGAAGGTGAAGCCAGCCAGAATGCTCCTTGGAGTCAAAGATTCTCAAGCTTTTTCTCACATACTTTGGGCATGTTGCAAGGAGGGACGGGTCCTTGGAGAGGGACATCATGTTTGGGAGAGTGGAGGGACGACGCAGGAGAGGAAGACCTTCGATGAGATGGATCAATTCTGTGACTGGAGTGGTGGAAATGAGTGCATTTGAGATGGCTAGGTTGGCACAGAATAGAACAGCGTTTAGAGCTCTTGTACATAGGGTCGCTATGAGTCACAAGCAACTTGATGGCACATAACAACCATAACAATCAATCAGTCAAAGCATACTTCAGGAATATGCCATCAAGCTTCCTTGCTCTTAACTGCAGAAAGTTTTTTGCTGTGTTATGTTTCTCCCCAATGATAGTACTAATACACGGGAATATCCCCTGTCCTCTTTGTGTTATTAATGCACTGATGATGGGAGCCTATTCGTGGGCAGATATGCAACTCTTTTTAATGAAAGATGTATTCCTAAAGAATTTTCTTGACAGTGAGTCTCTGTATGTCAAATTATCTGACCTTATTTATTTGCACTAGGTGTGGTTTACATTACTTCAGACTTCTCTCAGATCTACCTCCTAACTGAGCTGCTCTGTGACGACTAGCTCCTGCAGTCTTTGATCTGCTTTATACATGTGCAATTAGACTGAGACTTGCCTTGGATGCATGTCTTGCTCTTCGGATAGTTTTCCCTGTGGCTCCTCTGATTCCGCAGTGCGGTACTTAGAAACCCAAAAGAGTCAGCCTTGAGTAACAGGAGGGAAGATGGATAAGTGCTTCCTTCTTTAGTCTACCAGGCTGATACTTCTGATATGCAGCCCTGCACGAAGGCTCATTGGAGGGTCCTGCTATCTTAGCTTGTACCATCCTCAGTCCTCACGGTTTCTGGTATACTTGAGCCCATTGTTAAAGTCAATATGTCAGTCCATCTTGTCGAAGATATTTCTCTCTTTCTCTGACCCTCCAACATTTCCTAGCAACAGGACTCAGCCCTACTGACAGCATCCCCAAAGTGTGTAAGACAAAGTTTCAACAATCTGTCCTTTAAGGAACATCTTGGTTGCGCTTTCTCAAGGACAGACTAGTTTATTCTTCTGGCAGTCCATGGGGCATTCAGTACTCATCTCTTACACCACAATTCAAAGACAATTCAAATCGGACTGATGTCTGCCCCTACAGGTGGCAACCTCAATTATATAGCCTCAAAGCAAAGTATTGTGTTTGCGTTCTTCCTGCTTTGCCTTCCGTGTCTTACACTTTTGTTTTCTGGGAGCTACACTCCCAGATAAATTACCGGCAAGGTAATTTAATAAAATTGAATTTTTACCTCATGTTCTGGTTTTGGAGGAACCGAGGGTTAAGATATTATTTCTAACACGGTCTTTCTTGGTGTTGCCAAGTGGCTTCTGACTTACAGTGACCCCACGCCCAGTCCTGCACTGTGTTCAGAGTTGTTGCTATCCTCCAGCCCACCGTTGCAGTCACAGTGCCAGTACATGATGCTAAGGACTGCTTCTTTTTTACTAACCCTGTATTTTACCACACAAGATGTACTTCTGCAGGGACTGGTCCTTCCTGGTAAAATAGCCAAAGCAGCAAGGGAGTTGTAGTTTCTACATCTTCACTTTTAAGGAGGATTCTGACTAAACGTCTTCCAAGATAGATTTGTTCATTCATCTGACATAATTAAAAGGTGTCAGTTCTTCTTTGGTCTCCTATATTCACTGTCCAGTTTTTACATTCAGTGAGACTACTGAAACTATCCATGGCTTGGGTCAGGTATACCTTAGTCTTCAAAGTGACATCTTTGTTTTTAGCACATTAAAGAGATCTTTTGCAGGTTTGTCCAATGTACTACGTTGTTTGATTTCCTGTCTGCTGCTGTCATGGGTGTTGACCCTGGATACAAGTACAATGAAATCCTTCATTACTTTGTGTATCTACCATAATTTTGCTTATTGGCAGATTTAGTGAAATTTCATTATGAATTTTCTTGAGTTATGAAAATGTGTGTTTTCTTTGAGATGCAACCCATAATGAAGGCTGTAGTTTTTTATCTACATCAGTAAATGATTCAAATCCTCTTCATTTCACTAGCGAGAAAGGTTGTGTCATCTGTATATCACAGTTTGTTAATTAGTCTTTCTCCAGTCTTGATACTGCACTGTTCTTCATACAGTCCAGCTTCATGGATCATTCTGTCAGCATATAGATTGAATAAGTGCAATGTAAAAGATACACTTTTTATCACACATCTTTCCTGATCTTAAGCCACACAGTATTCCCTTTTTTATTTGAATGACCACTTCTTTGTCTACATATAGTTTCTGCATTAACACAAGTGTTCAGACATTCCTGTCACATTATAATTTATTATAATCCATGCAGTTCAATGTATTTACATAGTAAATACTAGTGAACATCTTTCTTGTACTCTCTGCTTTCAGTTAAGATCCACCTGACAGTGACAGCAATATCCTTCATTCACATCCCCTTGAAATTACAAATTCAAATTTGGCTTCAATTTTTTGGCAGTTCCTACTGCAACCATTATTGTTCTGCTACAACCATTTTTATATTATCTTCAGAAAATTTTACTTATGTAAGATTTTAATGATTTTTTTATAATTTCTGTATTCTGTTGATTGTCTTTTTCTTTTTTTTTAAATGAATGTCAGTATCTCTTCCAGGCAGTTGATGAGGCAGCTGTCTTCCAAATTTCTTAGCGTAAACAAAGAAGTTCTTCCAGTGCTGCATTCATTTATTGAAATGTCTCAACCGATATCCTGTCCATTCTCTGAGCTGTGCTTTTTTGTCAATGCCTTCAGTGTAGGTTGGACTTCATGCTTCGTTATCGTCGCTCTTGGTCATATACCACCATTTGAAATGATCCGACACTAGTTCTTTGTGGTACAGTGACTCATGTATTCTTTTCATTTTCTTTTGGAGCTTCTTGTGTCATTCCTCACAGAATTCACATTGCAAATTGAGGCTTGACATTTTTCTTCAACTATTTCAGCTTGAGAAATGTCAAGCATGCTTGTCCATTTTAGCTTCTCATGTCTTTTTATATTTAACTGTATTAGTTTATAAATTGCTGTTCAACATTTTCTGTTCAGCTCTTTAAAAATTTCTTGCACTCATTTAAGACATTCTACATTCAAGAGAGAGTCCCTGAGTTTCTTTTTGTATTTATTTTGGTCTATTCTTTATTCACTGTCTTTTTCATTCCATATTGTCTTTTAAAACATTTTCTAAAAT
>NW_006400177.1:643264-644713 GCF_000299155.1 Elephantulus edwardii
ATTGGGATGGGAGTGTCAGAGACAGTGCGATTGGCACAGGACAGAGCGGAGTTTAGGGCTGTTGTACATAGGGTCGCTATGAGTCACAAGCGACTCGATGGCACACAACAACAACAACAACAACCTCTGGGATTACAGTACAGTTTCTTGCCACTAGGCCACCAGAGCTCCCCAAGCCATAGCCTTTTAAATTGCTTTGTATGCGTCTGAACGTTGAACAGTGAGTAAAGTTTACCAAAGAAAGATTAATACCTTTGAATTGTGGTGTTGATGAAGATTATTGACTATTTCATGCACTACCAAAGGAAGAAAAATGTCTTTGTTGAAGGAAATGTAGCCAGGGTGATGCTGAAACTACCACACATACCTTGGGCATGTTAACAGGAGTCAGTCCTTGGAAAAAAAATGAAACAAGTTTGCAAAGAGAATTGAAAAAAGTTAAAAGCTCCTTGAGTGAAGTGTACAAAGTACAGTTATATAAACTTGAAGGAGAAGAGAAGAAACAATTAGGTTGAATTGTGTCCATGACAAGAAGTTAGTAACTATAACAACAGAAGAAAAATCAAGAGGAAAAAGTAAGTGAGGAAATTCACTTGGTATAAGTGTGATGCTGTTTCACCAAGTTGTAACAGCATATGAAAAACTTGAAGTAAGAAATGGGAAAATCTTGGTTGTTCCATGAAAAAATACTAGAGCAAGTAGATTGAATATTTTTAGTTTTATTGTGATTTTAATGAAAGTTAGCAGAGAGGTTGAGTTTCCATTCATACACTGATGCACATTTTCCTCTCTTCCTCTACCTTTCTCTTCCCCTAGTTCACTTTGTAATGCATTTCATGTTCCAGACTGTCATACATATAATGCCCAGTCAGTTCAGATAGTCTTTCTCTTCATCCGTTCCAGGGAAGTGTTCATTATATATCCATTCTTTTCCTGATCTCCCCCCTTCCTGAGTCAATCCTAATTTATAATAATAGTCTTATGTAGTATTTGTTCTCCTTTGATTGAAATATTTCACTCAGCATAACAACTTTGGAATTCATCCATGTTGTGTACTGTTTTATACGTCCTTATTTAGTACTGCATAGTATTCCATTGTGTGAACGTACCACAGTTTTTCTATCCATTTCTTTGTTGATGGGTAGTTGGTCTGCTTCGATCTCTTCACTATTATAAATAGTGCAGCATTAAACATGGGTGTAATGTGGCAATGATCATGGGTGTGCATACATGGCTATGATTCTTTAGTGTATATTCTCAATATTGGGATGTTGTTGTTGTTGTTATGTGCCATCGAGTCGCTTGCGACTCATAGCGACCCTATGTACAACAGCCCTAAACTCTACTCTGTCCTGTGCCAATCGTACTATTTCTGACACTCCCATCCCTATTATCCCAGTCACTGAATCAATCCACCTCATAGAGGGCCTTCCTCTCCTGCGCTGTCCC
>NW_006400177.1:644813-645822 GCF_000299155.1 Elephantulus edwardii
ATAAAATATATTTCTTTTTAAAGATTGCAGGCAGAGTGAAGCGAAACAAAATATCAGAGCTCTTTGGGCTGTTTTTAAGCTGAAAGGTGGAATGGAAAAACCTGACATTCCTTTGGATGCATCTAAGGAATGCTTATACTTTATACAACCAAATCTGCACTTTCTTTAACTTCATGATTCCCATGCTAGTGTAGTTCTATGTTCTATGCAAGTGAAAGCTCAAGCCACACTGGCTCCTGTCCCCCTGGCTCTTCAGTAATGTGAAAAAGATGGTGCCATCTCATCTGAAACAGTGGCTTAGAGCCTACGACTTGACATCAGAACCCAGAGTTTTCATATTATATAGTGTCTGTAATGTACAGAAGAACATTTGATAATAGTTTAGTGTTTACAGCTCATCAGAGATTCTAAAAAAAAGATTCTACATGAAAGATGAGGATGACCTCTATTTGTAGTTCTTGTTAAAAATATTTTCTGACAAGGTTTTTGTCACAGTTGTTGGGATGATTATTTCTTCTTCATGGAAGTAATCATTCAATGATTCAAGGACCATTCAGTGGATGTTTTTGGAGGATGTCATAAGTGTACATATTTACTATTGCTTATCCATTGAATGGTGTCTGTTAATTTCGTAAAAGAAATATGCAACAATGAATGGAAATCCAAAGTCTCTATAAACTTTCATTAATTTTCAATTAAATTTTTTTCCCTAAAAGACCTCTGTAAAGAGGTATGTACTTTTTTAACCCATTAATTCATTCACTCAATCTTTCATGATTTGAGTATAAATGCTGCTAAAATAAACTCTGAAGTCCTATGACTTATCACGAGAAGATCACTTTAAAGTCTTCGAGAGCAAGGCTATTAGTTTAAAGTATGCCTGATCTAAGTCATAACCTTTTTTTGTGTGCATGTACCGTCAAATCAGATCTGACTGGTACAGGAGGAAATTGTCCCTCCTTCTCTGGCAGAGCATCTGATGGAGAGAAGCCAAAGCACAAGGAAGAAT
>NW_006400177.1:648934-684780 GCF_000299155.1 Elephantulus edwardii
CTCAATCTCTTCACCATCCATCCTGATGCTGCCAATTGGTCCAGTGGTGAGAATCTTTGTCTTCTTGACATTGAGCCTCAATCCATATTGTAGGCTTCTGTCCTTGACCCTCTGCAGCAAGTGCTTCAGGTCCTCTTCAGTTTCAGCAAGCAGGGTTGTGACATCTGCTGAGTCAAATGATATTTCTATTTTCAATTTTTTGAGAAAGTGCCAAACTGCTTTCCATAATGGTTGTACCATTTTAAATTCCTACCAGTAGTGAATGAGAATCCCAATGTCCCCATATCCTCACCAGCATTTGTTGTTTGCTGCCATGATGATGAATTTTGCTATTGCTGGTAGGGTGATATTGATAACGCACTGTTGTTTTGATTTACATGTCTCTGATACCTAGGTCATATACGCATTTAATAAACATTTCCTGAATCAGTTAAGATTTAAAACACAGCTCTCCCTTTCCTCTCTTAGGTAGGAGAAGAGAGAAAGAAAAACAGTATTCCATCTTCCAGCAGTTTTACAGATTTGTCTCATTTAAAGTTCGGTGTGTGAACACGATTTTGAGGCAGTGGTATTTATTTTGTTAATATGTCTATAAAGAGTGCCTTACTTTATACAGCACCTTTAACAATATGGTTGTTTTAAATAGTAAGCATTCTTAATTCTTCAAAATATGTTAGCGTCAAAGAGATGAAAATATTTACCAGTTTCCAAAGCATTTGCTTCTGAATTTGTGCTTCAGTCTCTTTTTTAGCTCTTACTGTGATAACCAAAGCAATTTATGACCCTAAATAACCCAAGCTAAAGAAATGCTCTTTTGGATTCGGGGCCAACTAAAGTTCTTCAGATCAGAGCTCAGAATAGGTGTGTATATCTGCTGGCATCAGGCAAGGCAGGGCTGGCTCTTCTCTGGCTATGTTTCATGCAGAAATGAACATCTGCATAATTAGGACATTAATTTCAAAGACCTTTCCATCACTGAGAGCAAATGTTTTAACGTAAGACAAACCACTCACATTTTGTACAGTGATGCTGTTATTATTTTAAAATCTGGCACAGTTGAAAATTTATATTAAAGTAATAAATTTGTAACCCAGGCTTACAAAAAGGCAGAACACATTTTTAACACTGCCATCTCTGTTTGCTTGGTAAAGACTCATGAGCCTCTCATCCCCGCAGTTTGAAATACAGTATTGATAAAGTGTCTTTCATTGTTCTGTCTAGTCTTAACTATAATTTTATGCTTTTCCTCTCTTCGTATTTAATATATAAGACAAGAAGCTCTGGTGGTGTAGCCTATAGGAAATTGCACTGCTTACCCAAAGGTAATGCCTCTGTGGTGGTTTGAATCCATCAGGGCTCTTGGAGGTAAAAGATGGGCAATCTCTTCTCATTCACAGCCTCCAAAACTCACTAGAGGGTCAGCTAAGAGTACATTCCAACTCAACAGCAATGAGCTTGAATTTGAGAATTTTTGAGACCCAATTTTCTCTATGTAGAATCAGTAGAATTTCTCGTCAGCAACAAAAAAACCACAGAAAATGAAACTAAGAAAGCAATACCGGGGTCAGCTGACCAGTACAAGGCCCGGGTTTGATGCAGGCCGCTCGCCTTGGCTTTAGGGTTCGTGGCACCATGGTGAGTCAGTCGCAGGGCATTCAGCAGCTGCTGCAGGTGGAGAAGCGCGCTGCTGGGAAGGTGAGAAGGTGTTGGAGGCCCGCAAGCAGAAGAGCCTGAGGCTGGAGCAGGCCAACGGAGCGCAGGCTGAAATGCAACAGTTCCGCCTGCAGAGGAAGAAAAAGTTCAAGGCCAAGGAAGCTGCGCCTCTGGGATCCCATGGAGATCCAGGAAATGACTCTCCTCCAGACCTACTTCCAGCAGAGCAGAGATGATGTCCTGGATGATCTCCTGAGCTTTGTGTGTGACATCCGGCCCGAAATCCATGAAAACTACCGCTTAAATGGATAGGAGAGGAAGAGACACCAGTTCTATGGATTGGCATTTTAGATGCTGGGACATGGAATAAGATTTAGCAAAGCTCTCTTCTTGTGATAAAACATTAAATTATTTCTGTATATTATAAATTCCTTTAATTTTTGGAGAATAGCAAAACCTAGTACTTTGTATAGATTTAGAACTTATCCAAAGATTTCATCTTTTTACCTCATATTTCTTAAACGTAACAATTTTCTTGGGCTTTTTAGCTGTAGTTAGCATATATCTAGTAAAAGAAAAACAATTCTTCAAAGAAAGAAATGGGTTAAGTACTTAACGTCCCTAAAGCTTTCTTGAAGGTTGGGGACTTTATTGATGAAAAAGTGTTAAATAGGTTTTTTTTTGTAACTTGTTTGAATAGCAGCCAGCCTTAAAATAATCCTTTCTGTTAGAAAAATGAATAGAAGTTTTCTCTGCTATCCAAAAGTAGAGCCTTCTTGTCACACCTTTACTAAACCAAAGTGAAATGAAGGTGCAGTTAACATTCATTTATGTGGGAAAATTTATTAAACATTCCTGACCCCCAAAATAAGTTACCAAATAATACATAAAGCTGAAAAAAAGTTAACGTCCACACAGTTCAGAACTGATGGCTCAGTGTTGAAATGCTGAGTGTAGTGACCACGGAAGGAGCTTGGTAACACTAAATGGTTGGTGTGCACCGTTGTGAGAACAAATGCCTGGATGCTAGTTTTACTCTTTTTGCCTTTTTCTGTAAAAGCAAAAATCCCTTTTAAATTTACTTCAGTTCATGAAAACAGGTACTAAAGCAGGCCCTTTGTTAAGTGAGGTGACTGGCATACAGTGAACTTTCAGAAAGCAGTGCATACTTGTAGTCGTCTCGCTGGAGCTGCTCTTGAGTTTCTTGTAGAAGTTACTAGATAGTAGAATATGGAAACATTATTTGTTATTACTTAATGTACTGGTAATCAGTTGAAAGTAAAGATTCTTTATCATGAAAAAAAAATACCATTTACAATAGCCAATCACAAACTGAGATAATCGGAAATGAACCTAACTAGAAAGAGATATATGTTAAGGAAATTATAACTGAAATAGGAATGAAAAGAGCACATTTGTGTTCATAGCAGCATTATCCATAATAGCAAGAAAAGGGAAACAGCCCAAATACCCATAAGTAAATGAATGGATGAAAATATTTTGGCACATTCATACAATGAAATACTATGCAGCACTAAAAAAACAATGATTTCATAAAATACTGTATGACATGGGAGAGTCTAGACAGTATTATTAGAAATAACTCAGTCTCATAAGGACAAATACTTCATAAAACCATTATTATAAAAATGGGAGGATGACTACTAAGGTGTGTATAAATGTCCAAAAGGAAAGGGGACATTACTGAAATAGTAGAATTTAGTGGGTGGATGGGGGTGGGTGTGAAGGAATAGGAAAGAATCAATGGGGATTGAAAAGATGGAGCAATAATAGGCATAAATCAATAGTAATTAATTATATCAAATATAGTGTATATGAGTTTTTATGTGAAATACAATGTAAATGAAAGATTGAATAAAACACAATGTACATGAATGAAACACATTGTAAACAAATTATTGTATGCAAATCAACACAAAAATTTTAAACAGTTGGAATCTACCCAGTGGCAATAAGTTTGGTTTTTACCAGTTTTATTCTCTTTCTCCTCCTCCCTTTTTCTTGTACTCTGAATTCTGTAGGGATATATTTTTACCATTTACTGACTGTGCCAGTCTTTCATGCCCCAGAGACTGAGTTTGTTTTCCTTGGCCTCAAATACCGTCCTCCTCTTCACTCCCCAACTTCCGAGGACGCTTTCCTCTGGCCCTCTAGTCACTGTCTCCTCAGTTATTACACCGACTGTGTAGTGTCGTACCATAGGTTGGGAAACTTTTTATTTAAGTCCAAGTAGTAATTATTTGGCAATTTTTGTATGTAAGTGAATGAGCATTAAAGTATTCAAGATAACTTTATGTGTGTAAGTAAAAACATTAAAAAAACCAATAAAAATATAAAAACATAAGTATCCGGCTGGGTTTGACTGCAGCCTGTAGCTTGCTTACCATTCCATTAGAAACATTTCCCCTTCATTAACAGGGCATTCTTTGACAGAATAGAATCTGTTTTAGACTCTGTCTACTAAAGAATTTGTTGCTGTTGTTAATGGTGGTTCTGCTAAGTTCTGACTCATGACAATCATATATTCCACACGGCGAACTGCCCGCCACGCTCACAGCTGTTGCTGTGTTTGAGCTCATTCTTGCAAGAGGGTGTGCGGCATGTGACAGGGCACCAAGGGACCGAATACCTAATATTCTTAAGTGTATTTCTCTTTTTGTGTTTCTTTACTGGAGTTTTTGTCAAACATAAATATAAAGCTTTAGAAACACAAGAGAGATGAGAAAGTCACACACACAAAACAAAACAAAAACCATTGGATACAGAAATTCAAGTGTAAGCCCACAGCAGAGTGACATTGCTGTCTTCACAGACCACCTGCACCCTCATTTGAGCTTCTTGGCTCAGCAGGGAGGATCTACATCTGTCTCATGCAAGATTATTTTGGGGACATCTTGGTCTCAGGTCAACCTCAATCAACATCCTTAAATATTTTCAAATGACGTGCTTTTAAAACTGCAGAATTTTAAAACCATCTTTCAATTATAGCATTCTGTTACTTCTGTCATTTACTTTGACAAGTAAGTACACGGCAAATGTTTTTTGACCCAAAATATACAAGGTCAAAACATGTGCTTTTGTTTTGGTGCTTTTTCTGGCAAGATACTCTCTTTTAAAATTTCAGGTTAAATACTGCTTTATTAATAAGAAATAGGGATTCCTAAAATGTTCTTTTAACAAGAGATTTTGTGTGGAATAGGATGGTCTCCCTATTAAAAAATGCAGAAATATTTTTACTCTTAGGCTTCCTTCACACATTTTTTACCCCTTCCACCAAGTTCTTAGGTGGCTGGTTACATTGTTGTTCTTTTTATATTCTCTGACTTTATACCATATTCCTTCTATTTTAAAACCATAGCATCAAATGTATTTTTGTTTTTATTGTTAATTACCTTCGAATTAAGCATGACTCATAATGACCCTATGAATGAACAAAAGGCCTGAAGCCTTTTTATAGTTTAGTAGATGCTATATTTAATCTTTTTATTTACCAGAGTGCCTTAAACTTGATCAATTTTAGTTCTTTAACATCATGTTGTTGTTGTTGTTGTTGTTGTGTGCCATCAAGTCGTTTGCGACTCATAGCGACCCTATGTACAATGCTGTTCTATCCTGTGCCAACCTCGCCGTCTCAAACACATTCATTCCCATCACTCCACTCACAGAACCATTCCATCTTATTGAGGGTCTTCCTCTCCTGCGCCGTCCCTCCACTCTCCCAAACATGATGTCCCTCTCCAAGGACCCGTCCCTCCTTACAACACGCCAAAAAGTATGTCAGACGAAGCTTCAGAATCCTTGACTCCAAGGAACATTCTCGCTTCACCTTATCCAGGACAAACCTGTTTGTTCTCCTAGCAGTCCATGGTATATTCAACACTCTTCTCCAGCACCACAACTCAAAGCCATCAATTCTCTTTCTGTCATCCCCGTTCACTGTCCAACTCTCTGATGCATAGGGCGTAATTGCAAAGACTACAGCCTGGATCAGGCACACCTTAGTCTCCAGCCTGACGTCGTTGCACTTCAGTACTCTTGAGAGGTCCGTCACAGCTGACTTTCCCAATGCAGTTCATCTCCTGATTTCCTGGATGCTGTTACCAAGAGTGTTGACTGTGGAACCAAGTAAACAAAAACTGTTAACTATGCCAATCTCTTCACCATCCATCCTGATGCTGCCAATTGGCCCAGTGGTGAGAATCTTTGTTTTCTTGATATTGAGCTCAGTCCATATTGAAGACTGTAGTCCTTGACCTTCTGCAGCAAGCACTTCAGGTCCTCCTCAATTTCAGTGAGCAGGGTTGTGTCATCTGCATAACACAGTTTGTTGATGATTCTTCCACCAATCCTGATGCCACATTCCTCCTTGTACAGCCCAGTGTCTCGGATGATCTGTTCTGCATACAGATTGAAAAGGTATGGAGACAGAAGACATCCCTGATGAACCCCTTTCTTGATTTTGAACCATCCAGTGTCTCCCTTCTATGTTCTGATGACTGTCTCTTGGTCCAAGTATAGGTTTAGCATTGGCCTGATCAAATGTTCTGGGATTCCCGTTCTTCTCACAGTCAGCCACAGCTTGTTGTGATCCACACAGTCAAAAGCCTTTGTATAGTCAATGAAGCACAGATAGACATTCTTCTGGTAATCTCTGCTTTCTGCCAAGATCCATCTGTCTTACATTAGCTATAATATCCCTAGTACGGCGACCTCTTCTAAATCCAGCCTGCACATGTGGCAGTTCTCTGTTGACATATTGTTCCAAATGTTTTTGGATCATTTTCAGCAGATCTTGCTTGCATGTGATATCAGTGATACTGTTCGATAATTTCCACACTCTGTTGGGTCACCTTTCTTTGAAATGGGGGCAAATATCGATCTCTTCCAGTCAGTTGGCCAGCTGGCTGTCCTCCAAATTTCCTGGCACAACTTAGCACATCCAGGGCAGCGTCTGTTTGTTGAAATAAATCAATTGGTATGCAGTCAACTCCTGGAGCCTTGTTTTTTGCCAGTTCCTTCATAGCAACTTGAACTTCCTCCTTTATCACCACCATAGCCTCTTGCTCATATGTTATTTCATGAAATTCTTCTGTGTCAGCCAATTCCTTTTGATACAATGACTCTGTGTACTCCTTCCATCTTCTTTTGATAATTCCTGGATCATTCAACATTCTACCCAAACTATTTTTAAGTATTGCCACCAGTGGCTTGAATTTGTTTTTCAACTCCTTCAGCTTGAGAAATGCTGAGCGAGTCTGGCCCTTTTGATTTTCTGACTCCAGCTCTCTGCACATTTCATTATAGTATCTTGCTTTGTCGTCCTGAACTGCCTTTTGAAATTTTCTGTTCAGCTCTTTGATTTCTTCCTTTAGCGTTGGCTTCTCGGCGCTCTAATGCAATACTCAGAGTCTCATCTGACATCCTTCTTGGTCTTTTCTTCTTCTTTAGCCTTTGTAATGATCTTTTGCATTCTTCATGGACAATTTTCTTGATACCCTCCCAGAGCTCGTTTGGCCTACACTCATTGGTGCTCAAGGCCTCAAACCTGTTCCTGAGATGGTTTTGAAATTCGAGTGGGACGGACTTGAGGTCAAATCTTGGGTTCTCGTGGACTTGACTAATTTTCCTCAACTTCAGCTTGAATTTGCATATGAGTATTTGGTAGTCTGTCCTACAATCAGCACCTGGCCTCGTTTTCACTGCTGATATTGAGCCTTTCCAGCGAATCTTTCCACAAATGTAATCTATTTGAATCCTATGCATACCATCAGGTGAAATCCATGTGCATAGCCTACGTTTATGTTTCTTATAAAAGGTATTTGCAATGAATAAATCACTGAATGTGCAGAACTCTGTCATTCTATCTCCAGCCTCATTTCTCTCACCAAGCCCATGTTTTCCAGCTGCTGATCCTTCTTCCCTGTTCCCAACTTTTGCATTCCAGTCGCCCATTATTATTAATGCATCTTGATTGCATATTTGATCAATTTCTGAAGCATTAATAGGAAAATTGGACATTGTTAAGAAAGAAATGGAATGCATAAATATTGACATATTAGGTATTGGCAAAATGAGATGGCTTGGCATGGGACATTTTGAATCAGATGATCATATGATTTACTATGCTGGGAATGAAAAGTGAGAAAAAATGGGGTTGGTTTCATAATTTTAAAAATCATTTTTAGACCTATCCTGAAATACAATGTGGTAAGCGACAGGATAATATCCATACACATACGAGGAAGTCCAGTGAATACCACTATCATTCAAATATATGCACCAACCACTAGAGCCAAAGAAGAGGAAATAGAAGATTTTTACCAACTTTTGCAGTCAGAAATTGATCTTTAACATACAGTATGCATTATATCTAAGTAAAAAGAATGCTCTTTTGAGTATTTTTGTAGGAAAGCTTTTAATCAGAAATTCAAATACTCACTGATTTGGACTTTTTCATAATTGTGTACCTGAAGAGGAACAGGCTAGAGGTTTGTGGTTTTTGTTTATTTGTTTGTAGTACTGGAGATGAGTATTCTTTTTTTGTGAGGAGTATTTTTAATAAAATTTTTAGTTTATACTAGTTTGCTTACAAAGTTCTTATACATTGTTTTTCACACTGGATCTTGGGGAAGATACTCTTAGATTTTGTTTTTATGTTTTTAATAAAATACAGTGATGAATGAATAACTTATGTTGTGATTTAACCCAATCTCCAATTCTTTCAAAACTTGTGACTTTGTAAGTAAAAGTAAATATAAAAGGCACTATCTTGGTCATATAAGTGATTGCTTACTGCTTGTATGACTAGCTAGAAGCTACCATATCAGACATAGAAAATAGAGGTCATGTCCACACAGAAACTTCTCCCAATTTAATCTCTACTGTCCTAGTCTCCACAGTTAAATGGATTCAATCTATATTACAGTTTACTTTATTCACTTCGTTTTCAACCTTGAGAATTTCATTATATTTTAATTATCTAGTGACTTAACTTCTTATGACTGCCATAACAAAATATCACAAAGTGGGTGGCTGGGGGTCCACATTCAGAATGTTGACCCTGTTGGTTCCTTCTGAATGTCCTGACAAGGAGACTGTTCCTCCTGCTTCCTGTGGATTTTAGCGATTTCTGGCATTCCTTGCCTTGAAGAGAGGGCCTCGTATGCTGTCTTTCCCCAGGAGTGACTCTGTTTTCTTGTCTCTTATTCCTTTTTTTGACAACACCCCCTCAGAAGAAACCAGGACCCACTCTATTCTCCTATGACTTTATTCTTGTAACTGATATAATCTGAAAAAAGCCCTGTATCTCCCCAAGCAAGACAATGTTTACTTTTTCAGAGGTTAAGACTTCCATATATATTTTTTGTTGTTGTTTGTTGTTGATTGCTGTCAAGTCGAGCATGACGCATAGGAACCCTATGAACAAACTACCTGAAGCCTTTCTATAACTATTGTTTCTCAAAGTTCATAGAGTTTCCAGAGGCATGTTGTTTAGGAAGTGAATGCCACCCATGCTTCCAAACCTGTCTTAAACTGGGAGCTCCACCAAACACTGTCTACCATGTGTAACCAGTATGGCATTTGACATCTCAATGCCACAAGATGCAGCATCACAGCAGGTTACCTCAGTAGAGCAAATTGACGGAAGAGTGCTGTACCACTTAGAAGAACATTCCTCCAAAATATAACAACAGCTGACTTTTAGATACAAATGCCCCCCACGAGGTCTTGTTGGCCAAACAAGAGGCTTAAATAAAAAGCCACCGATACAATATGTCGTTGTTGTTGTTGTGTGCCATTGAGTCACCTGCGACTTATAGCAACCCTGTGTACAGCAGCTCTGAACCCTTCCCTGTCCTGAGCCATTCTCACTAATTCCGAACACACCAATCCCCATTGCCCCAATTACTGTGTCAATCCATCTCATCCGGGGTCTTCCTCTCCTGTGCTGTCCCTCCACCCTTCCGAGCATGATGTCCTTCTCCAAGGACCGGTCTCTCCTGGCCACATGCCCAACGTATGTGAGATGGAGCTTCAAAATCCTAGCCTCCAAGGAGAGACTTGGTTTCACCCTATCCAGGACAGACTGATTTGTTTCCTTGGCAGTCCATGGTATGTTCAAGACTCTTCTCCAGCACCACGGTGTGAAGGCCTCAATTCTTCTTCTGTCATCCTTAGTCATTGTCCAGCTCTCTGAAGCATAACAAGTATTTGTAAAGACCGTGGCCTGGATTAGGCATGCTTTAGTCTTTAGCTGACATCATTGTTTTTCAGCACTCTGGAAAGGTCCCTGACAACATATTTTCCCAACAATGTTGATTGTGGAGCTGAGCAAGCTGTAACTGTTAACATCCTTAATCTCTTCTCCATCTATCGTGCTGCTGCCAATTGGCCCAGTGGTGAGAATTTTTGTCTTCTTGATGTTGAGCTTCAATCCATATTTAAGGCTACAGTCCTTGCCTTCCTGCTGCAAGTGCTTCAAGTCATCTTCAGTTTCAGCAAGCAGGTTGTATCATCTGCATATTGTAGATTTTTGAAGAGTCTTCCTCCAATATTGATGCCACATTCCTCCTCATAGGCCACATTCCTCCTCATAAAGCCCTGCTTCCTGAATGATCTATTCTGCAAACAGATTGAAAAGATATGGGGACAGGATTCATCCCTGACCCACGCCTTTTCTGATTTTGAACCATGCAGTGTTCCCTTACTCAGTTCTGAGGACAGCTTCCTGGGCCAAGAATAGGTTTTGCATAAGTACAGTCGAGTGTTCTGGGATTCCCATTTCTCTCAAGGTTAGCCACAATTTGTTGTGATCCACACAGTCAGATGCCTTTGTATAGCCAATAAAACACAGATAGACATTCCTCTGGTACTCTCTGCTTTCTGCCAAGATCTGTCTGACATTGGCAATGATGTCTATACATCTTCTAAACCCAGCTTGTATTTCTGGTAGTTCTCTGTCAATGTACTGTTTCAGTCGTTTTTGGATAATCTTAAACAGGATTTTGCTAGTTTGTGATCTTAGTGATATTGTTCGATAATTTCCACACTTTGTCAGGTCCCTTTTTCATTTTTGGAATGGGAATAAATATCTTTTTTAGTAGACTCAATTCAATATATCACTTTCTACATATAAACTTTCCCCCTAGCCATTCTGGAAGGCAGGTATTTGCTATAATCGTAAGGAATTGGCAGTTAAGAGACTTACTGTTTTTCTGTGAAGGATGAGAATAGACAGCTGGAATTTTCTAGATGGAAGCCTAATGAGACCCAGGGGGCCCTGGTGGGACAGTGGTTAGGCAGCTCGGGGATTTTAACTGAGAAGCTGCTCCATGAGGTCTCCTGGGTAAGACAGGATATAGCACAACACAGTTCTAATCAAAAGGTCAGCAATTCAAACCCACTGGCTACTTCATGGTGGAATGCCAGCAGTCCACTTCTGTAAAGATCAGTATCCTTGGAAACCAGGAGGAAGGCAGGGCAGCTGTGTGTCTGAACGGACTGCACAGCCAAGTGGGCTGCGAGGCGTGGGCCTGGCAGTCAGCTTCCAGGAAGGTCTGCAGCCTAGAAACCCTTCTCAGTCCTGCTGTGCCCTGGAGGCTTACTCTGGGTTAGAATTTAATTTAATAAACTTAGTTCTGGTTTTATGAGACCTACTTTTCTGTTTCCAGGAGGCTTGCAACCACAGACATTCCCACAATTGTGTGCTCTTCTGTAAACATGCGGAGACATTCGAGTTAGATCAGGTCACGTCATTTTGGGATGTGCCTGTGGATTGTTGCTCACTTGCTGGAGGAGGCTTGCTTGCAGCCTTGTTTTAGGATGACAGTTTTCACACCTGAAGGGGCCTCTCTCACTGCTTCCCACCTGGAACCACACATCTTTGCCACCTCTCCCAGTAGACAGGACCAGAGCTAGAAAGCTGAGTGAATGAGGTAAGCGTTAAGACCGTAGGTGGGTGAAGAGCCTCTCAGGACCACACGTGCTAGGTTTAATTAGTAGAGCTTTTCTTAACTCCTTGGATGCACTTTAATTGCCTATGGAGCAGCATAGCTTCCTCGATGAAGACTCGCAGAGGCCCAGCAATGATTTGTTGCTGCCTGTCCAGACCTACAGATGGTTTCCTGTTGCCACTGTTAAATGCAGCTACACAGAGGAGGCTAAAAGTGAAAAACCATTGTGATTGCCAGGCTCTGTCACCCATCCCCTGAGTCAGGACCTTATTCCACTCTAGGCAGTCCTTTAAGTGGGTCATCTCTTGTATCAGTGCAATAATAATAGCAGGGCTGGGATGCTTAAGCTGTAGCAAAGGTTTGCAGATGTGTATTTCATTATGATTCTCCACTAGATGAAGGGATTATAGTACTAATTTCTCTGAACACTTTTGTAGCCTACTGACTGAGTTTTGAACCCAGGCTGTCTGAGTCTAGAGTTTATATATGTACACAACACATGACTCTTGATCTACTTTTCTACTTCATTATGTTCAAGGATGCTATAAAATAGAAAAGGATCAATGCCTCAAAATAAAGCCAAATAAACCAACAACTTAGCAACAGAGAAGTTCCAACGCTCTCACCAAGATGACATTCCTATTCTCAGACCAGGAATTACCTGCCCTTTTTTCCTGTCCTGCTCTCACAGAGTAAAGCACAAAACAGAAACTCCCAGGTCTGGAGCTGGTTCAGATTCACAACAGCCTTTCATCAGGTGGCGTCATCAGTGGAAGTTGTGCTGCTGACCACAGGCCTTGCTCGTCTGGCAGTTGGACTCGGTCAGTGGCTCAGCAGGAGAAAGATGGGCAGTCTCCTCCACAGTCTTAGAAACCCAGGAGAGGGTCAGCTGTGCATCACTGTGACTCGGAGGCAGTGACAGAAATCATAATAGGAGCAGACTGTCTCCTTTCCCCTAAAATTGACTGGTGGGCTCAAACGACTGACCTTTCAGAAGGCAGCCTGGCATGTAACCCATTACACCAACAAACCTTCTTTCAATCTTACTGTGTAACTCAAATTCCCATCATAAAAGGTTTTTAAAGAACAGGATTGCCTTGTCCCCAGTTCTGGAGGTTGGAAGTCTAAAGTCACAGTCATGTCTGTTTCTTCCTTGACTGTGGTTTCAGATGTTCCTTGGTGCTTTAGTGTAGAGATCATCCTCCCAAAGGGATTGCCTCTCTTCCACCTTTCTCTGCCCTGAGCTTCTGTATCTCTACTCAAGCTGCTCTACTCGAGCTGCTCTTGTTAGAACTTGAAGTACTTAGAGCCCACCCCACTTGGGTGTTATCTAACCAACTTAACAAACAAAGCTATTTTCAAGCAGAATGACATCCACTGGCAAAGGGATTACAAATCCAGTACATATTTCAGAGGACACAGGGAGCGCTCATGCTTTAGTGCAGACGAGGTGCACTGCTAACTGAAGGCTGTGCTCGGGCATTTGAATTTGGCAGCAGCTCCATTGGAGAAACATGGGCTGTCTCCTCCTGTGAAATTGAAATGTACAGCCTCAGAAATCCAATAGAAGGTCAGCATTGAGCCAGAACTGACTTGACAGCATGCTGCTGGGGTGAGGGTGGGGGGAACTCAGTAACCACTCTGGATATTAAAATCAAGAACAGATGGTTTATTCTGGCATGCCATAGCAAAAAAGAGTAGTAGAAAGATGGGATAATTGAATAGCTCACAACCCAGCTAAATCCGAAAGCTCCTCCTCTAAGTTACATTTTACAGAAGGAATGATGTCAAATTAAACTATTGAGGTTCCATTTACAACAAGATGATATAGAAAAGGGGTGCCCACACATTTGGTTTTCTGGCTTTTATATAAGAGGCCTTTCATCTCATCAGAGACCAGGATACTCGCCTGACCCAGAAAGGGGAGCATCAGATGAGTCATCCAGGCTGGACCAACATGGACACGAGGCAGACCAGGAGCTTTGTTTTAGGGTCACTGTGCTTTGAGGTGTGCATGATGCAGGAGCTTTGCTAGGAGGGAGGTTGAAGTCCAGAACTGATGGCACGGAGGCTTCTCTGACCCAGCTGTAGACCTGATGACTTCAGAATCAGCGCAATATTCAAGAGCTATTGAAGCATCATGCACGGTTATTTTACACTCAAACAACATAAAAGATGAAACTCAGTCTGTAGCTATTCCCATAGCATAATCTGACAGCTCCATAGTGAATGGGCATGAAAGTACAGAAAGGGTCAAAACTGGAGGGAAACTGTTGCCAGAACCCTGGCCTTTCCACGAAGAGAAGCAGAATCAGTCAGCCTCAGAAATGCAGCAAAGCAGCCAAGCTCTTCTAAAACGCCTGTGGGGACTATGCAGGAGAAGGACATTTGTGGAAGTCCACACAGCAGGCTTCGAGTCAGGAAATGGAGAGGGATTAGGAGCCGAGGCAGATCTAGGGGTTTCAGAATGCTGCCCTAGGAGTCTCCCATTATCCAGTTCTCTTCCAAATATATGGAAGTTTGGAGAAGCTTCCAAAGCTAGCAGCTCTCCTCTGAGCTGCCTGCACTTACTCCACAATGCCAAACCCACCCCACCCATGTGGGGGCTTCCTGACTCACGGAGATCCACCATCTGACTTCCAAATCTTTCTATGAAGAAGCCTGTACGTCCTTCTCCAGGAGGCAGCTGGTGGACCTTTCTAACTGGGAGTTAGCAGCCCAGCTCTCTACACCACCTGGGATGCTCCTACTCTACCAACTGCATTATTGTTCCCTATTTCCAGTTCCAATAATGACAGAGGAGATGGGTTGGCTCAGCATACCTTTATCTGTTCTGTGTCAGCAGCACCCCAGGCCTATGAGGACAAGCTGTAGGCAGATGACTGACTGTCCTGTCAGTTGTTTGTCTCAGGCCCAATCAGTTGGGGCTGGAAGGAAGGGCAGGGATAGGTGAGGAATAAATATAAACCTTAGGCAATCAACACTCTTAGTACCAGCAGCCAGGAAATCAAAAGATGAATTGCATTGGAAAAGTCTGCTGTCAGGGACCTTTCTAGAGTACTGAAGAGCAACAATGTCAGTCTGGAGATTAAAGTGTGCTTGATACAGGCCATGGTCTTCACAGTTACATTCTATGCATCAGAAAGTTGAATAATGACTAGGGATAATAGAAGGAGAATTGATGTCTTTGAGCTGTGGTTCTGGAGAAGAGTACTGAATATACCGTGGACTGCTAAGACAGCAAACAGATTAAGCCTTGAGAGGGTGAAACCAGGCTGCTCCTTGGGGGCAAGGATTCCAAAGCTCCATCTGACATACTTTGGGCATGTTGCAAGGAGGGACCAGTCCGGGGAGAGGGACATTATGTTTGGGAGGATGGAGGGAGAGCTCAGGAGTGCAAGACCCTCAATAAGATGGATTGACTTGGTGACTGGTGTAATGGGAGTAGGTGTGTCAGAGACAATAAGGTTGGCTTAGGATAGAGCAGGGTTTAGAGCTATTGTACATAGGGTTGTTATGAGTTGCAAGTGACCCGATGGCACATAACAACAACAACAACAATAGACACCCAGACCAATGTTTATGAGAGGTGTTTTCTGGGGAAAAGGTGAAACTGGGGTTTCATAGGTACCCATGTTGATGCATCTTTTCTAGAGACCCTTTTGTAGTTTTGAACAGACAAGATTAAAGTTCACTGCCGTCTAGTGAGTAAGTCCATTTGGGGAGGTAATATCTCAGTGACAAAGTATTTCATTCTTTTCACAGCTAGTCAGCTTCTCGTGCTCATTTATTCCTTTTGTAAATAAAAATCTAGTGAAATTCTTATGCTATTCTATATGTTCTATATAAATCAAAAGAACATTAGAAAATATCTAGAGACAAATGAAGGTGTTAAACATCCATTTAACTTTAGTAAACCTAACAAACCCACCACCCATTTTTTCCCCCCTTTACTTGGAAATTTTTGCAACACAAAGTCATCCAGAAACATGAGACAGCCCCATATGGACTGTGGCTAAGTTTTTCAGGTCATATTCCTACCTTTATTGTCTTATTCTGTATTATTATCTCTTTCTGCCTCATAACTTCTAACACAAATCGAGTCTTTTCTGCTGGCTTACACCTTGCCTAGGGGTTCCTCCGCTCAAATGCCACAGTAGAATCACTGGGGATCTTTTTAAACACACCACAGCCTGGGGTGCAACTCAGGAGACTGTGATTTGATTGTTCTGGGGAAGACAGGTCTTTTAAAAGTTCCCTGGGCAGTGTTAATGAAAAAGCCAGTCCATAGCCACAGTTCCCTGGGTGCAGTGCCTGACCTGAAGCCTCAGCGGTACAGGGACAAGGCACATCTCGCACATCTCAGTCTCTGCTTCAGGCCTGCTAATTCAGCAACCCTGGGATGGGTCCCCGTGACCTGTGGTGCAGCAAGTCCTCCAGGGGATCTTGATGCTCATTCATGTTTCAGAACCACAGGACTAATCGAGTGGTTTAAGTGCTGTGCTCTCTAGAGCCTATCGGAAACCTCTGAACCAAGCCTTTTAGAGGTGGCCTCCTGAATCACATTTCTCCCTTCGTTATAGTGACTGCCCAAGAGCTGGGTTGGGCTGTCTCATTACTTAGCAGAAGGTTAATCATTTTGATCATTCTGGCACTCCTCTGCTCATTGGTTGGTGAGTATTAATTACCAAAGTGGAATAGCTCGTCCAGCCTTCTCAGTAGGCTGCTTTGTGATCCCTTCTTTAACGGGATTGCTTTCCTAATTGCTCCAGACGGTTGCTTTTCCTCTGCACCTGTTTCATGACATGATGAATTGGCTGGATATTAAGCATCTGCAAGTTCTGCCGTGATAAGATATTCCAGTGGTTTGAGAGGAAGGCCCAACAACTGTCTGCCAAGTGTTGTGGATTGAATTATGTGCCTCATACGTTGTCTTTGTAGTCAGGTGCCACAAAGCTATGATGCATAGTGACCCTCTGAACGACAGAGCTGAACCTTCCTCTATCCTGTGCCATCCTCGCCATCTCTGTTACGCTTAAGCCTGTTGTTAGGGTAACTGTGTCAGTCCTTCTTGTTGAGGGACCGTTTCCTTCTCCAGTCCTCCACCTTTCCCAGCATATCTTTTCCCAAGGACTAGCCTCTCCTGACAACATGTCCAAAGTACAAATGATGAAGTTTCACCATCCTTACTTCGAAGGAACACTTGGTTACATTTCCTCCAAGGCAGATTTGCTTGTTCTTGCAGTCCATGGGACATTCAGTACTATTCTTCAACATCACAGTTCAGAGGCATAGATTCTTCTGTCATCTGTATTCATTGTCCAACATGCAGATGCATGGGAGAGAATTGAAATGCCTCGGCTTGGATATTGTAGTAGTTGTTGTTGTCAGATGCCCACAAGTCACCTATGACTCATAATAGTCCTGTGAACACCAAAGTCTTCCTCCAATCTTAATGCCACATCCTTTAGATAGTCCAGTTTCCTGAATTATGTGTTCTGCATACAGATTGAACAGGAATGGAAAAGGGTTACAACCGTGACACACAACTTTCCTGATTTTAAACCGTGTAGTGTTGCCTTGTTTTATTTAGATAAAAACTTCTTGGTCTATGTATAGGTTTCACATGAGGACAATTAAGTGTTCTAGAATTCTCATTCTCAGTTTTAGCCATAATTTGTTATGGTCCATACAGTCAAACACCTTTGCATAGTCCAAAACCACAAGGAAACATATTTCTAGTATTCTCTACTTATAGCCACAGTTCATCTCTTATCAGCAATATCTTTCGTGCCCCAGCTTCTTCTGAATTCAGTTTAATTTTCTGTATGTTCCCTATTGATGTACTTTTGGATGTTCTGAAATAATTGTTAACAACATTTTAATGCCATTGTTCTATAATTTCCACATTCTGTTAGATCACCTTTTTGGGCAATGTGAATAAATATGGATCTTGTCCAGTCACTTAGCCAGGTAGCTGTCTTTCTGGTTTCATGGCGTAGACTTGAAATAGCGTAGGTTCCAATAAATAACAGTGATCTCCTCATAAAAGAGATTGATGCAAACACCAAGGGAAAATGACTAATGTCAAAGGCAGGAACTGGTGTCACCTGCAAAGAAGGAACGTCAGGACTAATGAGAATCAACATGGCTGGTGTCTTTATTTTAGATTCCCAACTTCTCAAGTTCAGTTCCAGTAAGATTTTCTACTTTTTTAAGTGAAAAAGTCCAACTATTCTTTGCCAAATTTTGTGAATTGAATTGTTTCTTCCAAAAAGATACAATTTTTAATCTCCACAAATGAGGCACTAAATTTCTTTTCTTTTTTTCCATTCAATTTTTGGTACTTTGTTATGGACCCCTAGGGAGCTAATATATAATGATTTTGATATGTTTAATCTTTGGAAAAAGATGTCATGCTGAGAGTGGTAGAGGGTTCATAAAGAAAAGCAAGACTCTCAATAAGACTGACACAGGGACCACAATGGGCTTCAGCAAGTTAGAGAATGAGACAGTGGTGCAAGGTGGGTTCAGACGTGCTTATCGTAGGGTTGCAATGAGTGGTAGTTAGCTCAGTGGCACTAACAACAACGATACTGATTTAATAAATACATAGAGTATAATGTACTTACCATAAAGGAAATGCATACTATAATTAACTTCAACAGAGGCATAGTGCAGGGTGACATGTAGGAGCCTTTAAAATTCATACAGTGAAGTCATACAATTTTTTTGCAGTCATATTACTGTATGGTAATTGTTCTTTTATGAATCCTCTCCTCCACTGAATAGTGACGTTCTGTGATATGCACATCTTATTTTCTGTCTGGCAGAGTGGCTGTGTTGTAACAGATGCTTTGCAGTGTTTGGTGAATGAACGCTGCGTTCATCTGATACAGGCTGATAACACCTGGTGAATTATGTCGGTTTTGTCTAGAGACCACACTACAAAAGACTCGTTGACGCTCCAGAAGTAAAAGTCTAAGTCTGTTGCTGTTAGGTGCTGTCAAGTTGACTACCACTCCTAGTAACTCTACAAATGACAGATCTGAATCCATCAGATTCCATGAGATGAGGCACCATCCCCATGATCTCTGCGATGCTCAATTCCATTGTGGTAGTGATTGTATTCATCTATTGTACTGGCTGTCTTCCTCTCTTTCAGTGACCCTCTACCCTTTCCAGGATATCGTCTCTTCAAGGCCTGATTCCTCTTGAAAATATGCCCAGCGTATATAAGACAACGTTTTACCATCCTTGCCTTAAAGAGTACCATGGTTTTGCTTCTTTCAAGATGGGTTTATTTGTTCTTTTCCATGTTATATGCAGTACTCTTCTCCAATGTCACAGTTGTCTACATGTCAGGTACATAGGAAGCAATTGGAAATACCATTACTTGGATCAGGTACCCGTTAATCTTTAAACTGATGTCTTTGTTCTTTAGTACTTTGAAGGTGTTTTGACAGACTAGTAACCCAATGCAACATGTCTTTTGAATTCTTGTTTGCTGCTACCATGGTTGTTGATTGTAGATCCAAGCAAAATGAAATTGTTGACAAATCATTTGGGTAATTTAAGGGTATCTGTCAAGTTTACATGAACTTTACCTAAACAAATTTGGTCTTTTTCCTTGGTTCCTAAGATAGAACTCTAAATCATTAAGATTTCCCAAGTAAAAAAAAAACCAACCACACCAGAACACCCCCCCCCAATATAGTAAGGGCATAAATCTTCTTTACACTAGAAACTAAACAGATGAATTAATATCAAGGCAAAATGTGTTGGAGACTGAATGTCAGATTTCCTGAATGAAGCAATTAAACTTGATAATAATCTTAAAAAAATCTCAAGTAATTGACTTATCTTCATTATCTGTAAGCTCCACATCACATCTGAGAGTTTATGCAAATGAAATTATTCAGATGGAGGTTAGCCATGCTAGAAGGATCACCAGCTGACCTCAGGAGAGTTGGGCCAATTCAATCAGACAAAGCTTCAGTAAAGGTTCTGGACACACAAGTTCATGAAATTCCTTGTTGATGGAACTAATTGATGCACATGGGAGGGAGTGTGCTCCTTTGGGGACATGGAAGCTTCATATAGGGAGTTCCTCTAGACTACATGTATCTGTTTGTATATTCTTTGCTGTAAATAAACTGTAGTGGTGAGCATAGCCCTTTCTGTAAGTTCTGAGTTGTTCTAGTGAATTACTAAACCCAGGAGAACAGTGGGCCAGCATGTCAGAAGTGAGGGAGTCTAGAAACTTGTGATATGAGCAACCAACCAGCCCCCTGCTTTTTAGTCATTTCTGAGTCACTGTGACAATCGGGTTTCTGAGGCTGTAAATTTTTATGGGAGAAAACGATCCATCTTTTACCCGTGTGGTTGTGGATGGAACCATTGACATTTTGGTTAGAAGCACACCATATTATAAACTATGCCTCCAGAACTCCCAACTTTATAACTGTTGTTGTTGTGTGCTGTTGCATCAGAACTGGCTCATAGCTGGCCTTACAGTGGGTTTTCAGAGGCAGTAAATCACCTGGGAGGAGATTACTCATTCTTCTCCAGTGAAGCAACTGGTGACTTCACACCATGTGCCTTTATGTTTGCAGTGCAACTCCTTACCACGAGGCCACCAGAGCTCCCTAACTAACTTAGAGCTAGCAGATGAAAAATGAAGGTAACTGTGAATGTTGACGCTGTTTGGAAAGGTTGGAATGTTGGTCCTGTTTGAAGATGTTAGTCAATACGGTAAGGCCACACTGCCCAGGAAGGGATTTCCCTCTTTCTCTCACATAGCAGCTGGTTGGTCTAGGGGGAATGTCTGAGAAGGAAGTGGTCTAAAGGCAGAGGGTTACCTCCCAAAGTCACCCATTCTGCTGATAGAGGTCACACTAAACCCATCTGGCTTTATGAAGGGAGGCAAAGATTAGAATATCTGATTGTGGGATGGTCAAGGCATGATGACCTCATACTAACTTGACTGCTTCTGAAAAGCCCTCTTTCCAAACAGGTTTTGCTTCTATAGGTACCAAGAGACAGGACTTCCACATTTAATCCCTCCACCTCAACACTCTATTCCATCTTTCCATCTCCTTCCTCTTCAGTCATACTCTTCCCCCTCCACCAGCCACTAAACCATTTACTCCTGTTCCATTGCTTTTCACCATCCAAGTTCAAATCTCTGCAGTCCAGTGATTGCTTTCCACTTTTTGTACTTGTACCAAGTATCAACAGTCTACCATTATACAGAAATACAGTTTTATTTTTCACGTACCTTAACACATACTTGGATTTTCTTAGCAGCCAAAAAGCAATACTTTGTGATTATTTGAACATATGCTGGATACTTTGCCATTGATTTTCTGCCATGAGCCATGGGGGCTTTTGCCTGAGTCTTAATCTGTGGTGTTCCTTATCTGAAATATTGTTTCCTTCCCTGTCTGCCTAGTTAATGCATACTCATCTCTTAAATTCTACCTCATGTAGTATTTACAATCCTAGAGCAAAGTGAATGCTAATTATTTCAGTATTAAAATTTTAACATTTTTTAAAAGTTCTTGTCATAGCATAGTGTCTAAGAATTAAATGGCCTAGCTTTGATTTCTGGTTTTGTTATTTGCTATTAAGTGAATGTAGCAAGTTCCTTGACCTCTCTGAACTTCAGTTTCCCCATATGTAAGTGAAGAGAATGCCAGTAGTAGCCACCTGAAAGAGTGGCTGTAAGCTAAAGTAAGTCATACTTATTTAAAGTTCTTTTCCTTAAAAAATAGAAACTAAATATCTAATAAATTTAAAACACTACTTATAAACCTATTACAAAACAAAATGAAAATATTAATTCATGTAAAAATATTAAATATGTATTAACATTCAGTTATATATGTTTAATTTTAATTTTACATAAGTTCAAGAAGTATGAAGGAACTATTCTAAAAATACATTGATATTAAATAAAAATGACTAAAATTTTATTAATAATAAAACATTAAAAGGGAAATATTCTCTTTTTAAACTATTATGATCCTAGGAAAACCTAAATATGTCAATGATGTCATTCCTAAATCTCCAGAGTATTTTGTTTTTCAGTCAGAAATTTCCATCTGTTGGGAAAGCTCTGGTCCGTGAATGACAAGAAGAGGTTTCTAACTAATGCCACACAATCCTTCTGACATCTCATTCTTCACAGACTCATCTTGAGATTGATAACTTGGGGGAAATGCATCTGAACATTGACCTCTCATGGAAACTGGAACTTTCCCCATATAGAATCTGTTTAAAAATACAATACAGAACTAGAGTTATTTCCAGGGTAGCATCTCTGATTCATTTTTGTCTTCCTGAGTTTCTTGTACATAAATGAAGTTCATGCAGAGCTTTCTCTAAGTGCAGAGATTGTTGCCGTCCTGCTGTAGTCCCCAGAGGGTCTTTCATCGTTGCTATTCCCCCTTTTGTCTGAGCATCTGAGGCTATAGGACACTTAAAATACATACAAGTTGAGTCTAAAATTTTAATGCAAAGAAAAAGTCTGTCTAGGTATTACTCAATCTACATATGGTCCTGGCTTCATTGTCCCCCTCCCCCACTCTACCCCCACCAAAATGTCAACGTAACCAATTGTACCAACAAAGTGATGGTATTTTTGCTCTTAAAGGTTACATTGGAAAGCCAGAATGCCCACGACAAGCTTTGTTGTCAATATTGAAATGTCACTTCCTTACAGAATTTCCTTTTCTCCCAAACTTGATTCAATATCTTTGTTATAATCCAAAGTTAAAAACTTATGATTTGGGGTCATGTCCATACAGCTGCCTGTTTTTATAAGTATAATTCTTTTGGAGCACACCTTGTTTTACAGTAGTAACCCTTTCTTGGTCCTTTACAGGAAAAAAGTTTGGTAGTTATTTACCTCCCTAAAACCTTCTTTCAAAACTCAAATACCATTTAATTTAATTTATTTACAAATACCATGTAATTATTTTATTAGTACTAATCTCTGCTATTATTTTTTTCTCTCTCCCATTATTCTTGAAACAGAAGAACAAAACCATTTGTAGTTTTCTCACTATTTATATTCCCAGAGCCTAGAATAGTGTCTAGAACATAATAGGTGCTTATTTAAAATTATCTCCTTCCCAAAGAAAAAAACAAAAGAGAACACCCTTCTCCCCCAGATATAGTTCTGAGGTCTTCTCCATCCTTCGGGGGCAAGAAGACTGGGGCATGCCTCACAGAGAGTCAATTTAGGATGACTTAAATGTGCCTTTACCCAGATTTCAGTCATCCTGCTGGTGGCTGAGTTTAGTGTCAATGAATGAATACCATCTAGTAAATGGTGTATATGTAAATGGAAACACAAATTAAACAAGGCTTTGTAGTGGTTGGTTTACCAAAATTTTGTGACCAGAGGCATGCAGAGGGACATAATCAACATTTCCCCCAGGAATAATGGTTTAGTGTTCCCCAAGTCATGTTCCCCAAGTCAGTGTTCCTGGTGATTTACAGATTATAATCACTGAAAAACTGAGAGCCAACTGTAAGATACTCTGCTTCTATTTAACCTCTGAAATGGACAAGAAGCTGGAGTCTAAAAATCAAAAGGGCTGAACTCACTTGGGATTTCTTAGACTGAAGGAACTAATGAATAAATTCAAGTCGTGAATTGTAATAGGCAGAATATGGAATGATCCAGGAAGCATTAAAAGATGGAAGGAGTATACAGAGTCACTGTACCAAAAAGAATTGGCTGACACAGAAGAATTTCAAGAAACAACATATGATCGAGAGGCAGTGGTGATGGAGGAAGTTCAGGCATAGATGCTGCCCTGGCTGTGCTCACAAGGTTGTGCTAGGAAATCTGGAGGGCATCCACTTGGCTGACTGACTGGATGAGATCCATATTTATTACTACTGCAAAAAATGCTGACCCAACACAGTGTGGAAATTATCGAACAATATCACTAATATCATACACAAGCAAAATACTGCTGAAGATTATCCAAAAGTAACTGAAACAGTAGTTTGATAGAGAACTACCAGGAATACAAGCTGGGTTTAAAAGAGGTTGTATCACAAGAGACATTATTGCCAATGTCAGGTGGATCTTGGCAGAGAGCAGAGAGTACCAGAGGAATGTCTATCTGTGTTTCATTACTATGTAAAGGCATTTGACTGTGTGGAACACAACAAATTGTGGCTAACCTTGAGGAGAATGAGAATCCCAGAACACTTGATTGTGTTTATGTGAAACGTATACTTGGACTAGGAAGCAGTTCTCAGAACAGAGCTAGGAAACACTGCATGGTTCAAAATCAGGAAAAGAGTACATCAGGAAAGTGTCCTGTCTCCATACCTTTTAATTCTATATGTGGAACAGATCATTTGGGAGGCTTGGCTTTATGAGGAGGAATGTGGCATCAGAATTGGAGGAAGACTCATCAACAACCTATGTTATACAGATGACACAACTTTCCTTGCTGAAAGTGAGGAGGACCTGAAGTGCTTGCTACAGAAGGTCAATGACTATAGTCTACAATATGGATTGAAGCTCAACATCAAGAAGGCAAAGATTCTCACCACTGGGCCAATTGGCCGCACCATGAGAGATGGAGAAGAGATTGAGGTTGTTAACAGTTACAGCTTGGTCAGCTCCACAATCAACACTCTTGGCACAGGAAATCAAAAGATGAATGACACTGGGAAAGCATGCTATCAGGGACCTCTCCAGAGTACTGAGAAGTAATGATGTCACTCTAGAGACTGAAGTGTGCCTGATCCAGGCCATGGTCTTTGCAATCACTTGCTATGCATCAGGGAGCTGAACAACGAGAAAGGATGACAGAAGAAGAATTGATGCCTTTGAGTTGTGTTAGAGAAGAGTCTTGAATATACCGTGGACCACCAAGCAAACAAATAGGTCTGTCTTGGAGAGGGTGAAATCAAGTTTCGCTTTGGGAGCTAGGATTTTAAAGCTCCATCTCATGTACTTTGGGCATGTGGTCAGGAAGAACTGGCTCTTGGAGAGGAACATCATGGTCAGAAGGGTGGAGGGAGAGCCCAGGAGAGGAAGACCCCAGATGAGATGGATTGACACAGTAACTGCAGCAATGGGGATAGGTGTGTCAGAGTCAATGAGACGGGTTCAGGACAGGGCAGGCTTCAGAACTGTTGTACATAGGGTCACTATAGTTGCAGGGGAGTCGATGGCACATAACAACAACAACAACAACAACATGAATTGAATATATTTCTCCAATTACATGCCATATATCCTAAACGTCTATACCTGCAAATGCAATTCCATTTCAAAATAGCACTTTTGCTGTGTTAATGAGACTGCATCAGTGGAGAGGGTCTTTTCGGTTACTCATCTAAGAGAGCTAAAAAGAGAAGATTAGGACCGGGAAGGAAGCAGAAATGGAGGGGAAGATACAGCATGAATTTCAGGAAATGGCCAAAGAATAGAAGCTGAAAATGCAAAGAGCCTTTCTCTTAGAGCTGACAGAGAAGGTCTTCCCAAAGAGCCAGTGCCCATTTCAAACTTCCAGTCTCCTCAACTGTCAGAAAAGAATTTCATTAAAGCCACCAGCTTGTGATGGGGTTGTATCAATAACTTCAGGATTATTCACACATGTAGTATAGGTGTAAAACTGGCATCATGTGCCTTCAGCCTGCAAAACTGGTCCAAGTGTCTAATTAACACTTGTTTGGACGGCAGATCCTGCTGTAACTTCACAGTCATGCAGAGTATCTTGAACTGTTTACCAGGAGGGGAAATGCGTCTTTCATTGAATTAGCATTTGTCTTTTCTCACTTCTTTGTAAACTGTACTCACAGTTGTGTGTTAACTAGAAACTGCATGTAAGAGCTTAAAGTTGTCTTTTTCTCAATCATATGAACTATACTAATCATGTGAACTATACCTTAAGCTGTTTACCAGGAGGGGAAATGCATCTTTCCTAGATTAGCATTTATGTCTTTGAAACTGTTACTCTCAGTCATATGTAAACAATATCACACCAATATCTATTTACTAGTAACTGTAAAATGTTCTCTATAAATGTAAAACCCTGTAGCTTAGTAATATGGTAAGTAGATGAATATCTAAGTGTAAAAATCCATGACCAGTCTTAGATGGGGAAAGCAGTTTCTGAGAGAATTCTCTCTGCTTGCCCGGATCAGCAATAAAAGGCTTTGGATATTGCAGTCTGTCTGTCTTATTGTCAGTTGACTATGGAAGGAACCCCTTGCATTCAGTAACACTTGTGTTAGCATTTCTGCTGTGAAATCATTAAGAAAGTAAGATAGCCCCTTTCAGTTTTGCCATGCCAAGAACCTGAAGTCAGGCACACCTGAAACTTTAACCTTGGAGATTGTCAGGAAGTATGGTGCAGGATAGGACAAAGTTCACCTTTGTTGTTTGACAGGTTACTATTATTTGAAAGTTGACTTAATGGCTCCAAACTCAATGCCGGCAAGGTAGTTCTAACATAGAGCAGCCCTCCATCAGATTTCCAGAGTTGTTCTCTTAAGGGTAGGAGACTGCCCATCTTTCCCCACAAAGCAACTGCAGCATTTAAACTGCCAACGTTTCAGATAGCAGCCTGGAGTGGTAAGCACTGCCTGCTCCTTGAATGCTGTCCAGTGCAGTGGGCTGCTGCCCTGCCCCGAGACTGCCTTCCACATCCCCTTCCTTGGATGGTCTTTGTGTCCTGTCTCAGTGCCATGTCTCTTTGGGGATCCTGAGTAGCTGCTACCAGGGGCCTGTGATTCAAGTCTTCCCGTCTCCCCCAGGCCTAAGAAGAAAGCCTTGTCTCTCTCTCCCTCCCTAACCTCTCTCCCTCTCTCCCCCTCTTCTCTCTCTCTCTCTTATCTCTTCTCTCTCCTCTCTCCTCTCCCCTCTCTCTCTCTCTCTCTGTCTCTCTCTGTCTGTCTGTCTGTCTCTCTCTCTCTCTCTCTCTCTCTCGTTGATCTAGTTCCTCTGTAGTTCCCTATCACAGTGATGCACTCTCTCTTGTTGATCTTGTTCCTTTGGAGCACCCTATCACAAGTGAATTTTTTTTCTCTCTTGTTGATCTTATCCCTCTGGAGCACCTTTCACAGTGAGGTTCCCCCTGATATCCTGCTACTACCAAGTGAAGAGATTACTTCCCGCCTTAAATAAGGATGATGCTGACTAGGACATTTCAGTAATAAAAGTTTTATATTAAAAAGGCAGTACGCATGAAATTTTAGTCTTGGTCATAATCCTCTGCTCAATTGCATCCCAGCTTTTTAGTGATTCGTTTTCCGGTCAAGCTCACCCTCAATAAGTAGCATCTCAAAATCATTTTAACATTACTCAATGTCAGGAGAATTATCCTGAGACCCTGTTACCACAGGGGTGTCTTGGGGTGCCTTTCTACTTTGTAATCTACGTACCTGTAGAATCACGTCAACCACAATGGTACAAGCAGGGCTCCAGGGTTTCCCTTGGCCCCCTGGTAGTTTCTGTCTCTCACTCAGCAAAGGATCCTTATCTTCTCACAGCTGCCGTGGTTCATGCAGTTCTCTGTGGGAGGGTCTTCTTGCTTAGCTGACCAGGGGCTGGGACAACAGTTTGGAGTACCCAGACTTCCTGCTACACCTATTAATATTCACCCATAATCACTCTATCTTCTCCCTCTTTGCCTCCACTATGCTAAGGAGGAGTGGCATCCACTTCCACAATGGCTTGCCTCCGGAAACTCTATGCATGAACAGCGCTCAGGCTGTTTGTTCATAAGGTCGCTATGAGTCATCTACGACTCGACGGCATTAAACAACAACAACAACAACAACATGCTAACTCATAGGGTCCCAAAGACAGTAGAAAGGTACAGCAATCCCTATATTGTGCACTAAATCCATTCCCAAGTGTATCTTTAAGGCGAATTTGTAGGCGAATCAGAACAGGTCCCTACAGTTCTTATTCAGCTTTATTTTTAGCCAAGCCAAGTTCACTACTATTCACTGTTCTGGCTCCTGGTGGACCTCCCTCAGGGTCCCTGACAATGTGAATCTTTGAAGGATCTCACAACCTCACCATTCTCCTGAGGAATGGCTGGTGGCTTGGAGCCATCAGCCTTCAGGTGGAAGCCCAACTTCTAACACACTGTGCATCACGGCTCCCAAACTTACTTTAGTGCAAGAATAGAAAGGCTTGAAGGTTTTGTAGTGATTTAAAAGTTGTTTGCATCCCAGAAGTGCACGGTTCAAATCCACCAGATGCTCTGCTGAAGAAGGAGGAACAATTGCCCCCTGTACCAGTCAGATCCAATTTGACGGTACACACATTAAAAAAAAAAAAGTTGTTTGCACAGCAAATGAAGATGATTGTGAAGAATTTCTTACAAGTCAGGACAAATTTACCTACCAGTAGAGGGCAAGTTCAAGTCACCTGTGAGCTGGACAGTGGTTAACTGGGGACTAATGGGATATAGTAAAGATGGAGTGGCATATAATTTCCCGAGGTGAGATGGTTCAGAACTATCAACCGTAATCAACGCAGGCACTAAATTCTGGGCAGCACAAGGAGGCAGTTCAGCCCACAGTTGTACGTTTGCTTTGTAGGTGAGAATAAATTGCAGATTGGAGTTTTGTGACTGTTCAAGACAAAACTAGGGCACACTGTGCTTCTCCCATCAAATCACACACCATGAATACAGAGAGGCCTACAGGATTAAGTCTGACATTGATACTTTGAAGAGAAGCTTGGAGCAAAGTGCTGCTTTAGTGTTCCATCCTCTGTAAGCAGGCAGTGCTGCTCAGAGGTTGATATCAGAGATTTCCCGGAGACCTGACATAACTGTCATTATGCAAATAACTTATTCTTACTTTATTCCAACTGTGAAGTTCAATTAACATTTTATTATGTGAAGTCAAACAGGCACCTACTCAAACTTGAAGCTTTAAAGCAGTAGCGGTATTGTTGGGCTGCTTTGATGTCTGCTTATTCCTGAGCAGCGTGAGCCGAACAAAGGCATCTGGAGTTTGGCATTGGTTATATAATTGCACGAGTTGACAATCTCTTTGCCCTTCTTTTCAAGGTCTTGGTGACTATCTGATCTGACATTTCCCAAGCCAGACTTTTGAGGACAGCTTCTGAAAAGCTCTCTCCTCCTCTCGTCCCCTCAGCCCACCCCAACAACGTCCTAGATTATTTTATCAACTCAGCTGACCCTTCACTGTGGAAGATCTAGTTGGTTAGCAGTCAGACACGATTGTGATCCAGCTTGGAGGGAGAAGATTTCCTCACGCTTGCGCATAATCAGATCAGCGAGATCAAGACAGCGCTTTCCCTGCCTCAGTTTCTTCATTAGTCAGATGAGAATGAAGGTGAGACTCGAGTGTCCCATTCACCTTCTGTGAAATGAAGTGAGATTCTGTTCGTGGAACTGCTAAAACCATTTCCTGAGATTTTATTAGACGTCATGTCCTTTACCAGGGACCAGAGAAGGAACGATGGAACCACAACAGCTATGATCTCCCATGTGCTTACCATGGTCTACTGGGCAAATTGGGCAAAATGAAATGCAAATATCAAGTGGGGCAGGCCGAGGGAGGGGGCCTGGTGCTGGAAGAGGTAATATTGCAGGATATAAGGCAAATTATAATTTAGCCTTTAATTATAATTATAATCTGCCTGCTGAGTATACACAACACATTGCATTCCCCCGCAATACCCATCACTTAAGGTGAAAGTAAATACCTTGACCTAGGTGTGCCAGCTTTGATGGAGACTCGTGGTTTAGAAGGGGTGGAAGAAAACCCTATTTTACACCAAATAATGAACTCATTCACTCATTGCCATTGATCAGTTCCACTCATAGTGACCCATTCACTGAGTCACTGAGGCTGTAAACCATAATGAAAGGAGATCACTCGTTTGCCTCTCCCAGAATCACCCGTGAATACCAGAATTCATGTCAAAATAATGAACTACTAGACTATATTTGCTGGTGAGTCAGAAGTGACTCATAGCTGACCCTTTAGTGAGTTTTCAGAGACTGTAAATCAAACGGGAGGAGATTGCTCATCTTTTTTTCTCATAGTGACTAATGGATTTGAAGAACCCACAGTTTGAATAGCAGCCTGACATGTAACACATGAAATTACTTGTGTTCTTTATACAATGAAATAATGTAATTATAATTTTACACGAGGGCTAGCAGAGAAATTTGCCAAACCTCGAGAGGGATTAACAGGAAGAGGAACGCGCCCCCTGCTTCTTCCCAGACCTTTGCTCTGCTCTGTGCACAGAACAGCTCCAGCTGGTCTGCCTCCTCTGATTTAATGCTGATCGTTTCTATCCATAATTCACTCCCCTCTAAGAAAGCTTTCTGTTTACAAATGTAATTGACTCTTTCCCTTTGTGAAACATATCTTTATGGTTCAAGGATTGTTTATAATATATTCTTTTTTCATCTTCTATTTTATGATCTGATATTATTTTTTTGCTTAATTTGAGTGAGAGTTTACAAGCCATATTGGGTTTTCATTTAGTCATTCTAGACATTTTGTTTTATAACAAGAATTACAATTTATTTTCTTACCTCTGGACCAATAGGCAACATCGTGATGGATGGAGGAGAGATTGAAACTGTCAACAATTATACCTTACTTGGGTCTATAATTAGCACTCTTGGTACCAGCAATCTGGAAAAGGGAGAAGCAATGCACTGGGCAAGTCTGCAGTTAGGGACCTCTCCAGATTATTGAGGAATAATGATATCAGTTTGAGGACCAAGGTGCATCTGATTCAGGTCATGGTCTTTCCGATTACTTGCTGTGCATCTGAGAGCCGGACAATGAATAAGAATGACAGAAGAAGAATTGATGCCTTTGAGCTGTAGTGTTGGAGCACTGAACAAATTAATATATCCTGGAGAGGGTGCAGTCAGAGCGCTCTTTGGAAGCAGGAATGATGAGGCTTTGGCTCACATATTTCAGACTGTTCTTAGAGAGGGACATGATGTTTGGAAGGGTGAGAGTCAGTGAAGGAGAGGAAGACCCTTGACCAGATAGATTGACACAGTGACTGCCGCAATGGGCTCTCGTGTGTCAAGAAGTTGAGAATGGCAGAGGATAGGACAGGGTTTATATCTATTGTTAGTAAGGTCAGTGTGAGTTGTGATTGACTTGATGGCACCTAAAACAACAATAATAATATAATCAATTAATTACAACATCTAATCGAACTTACTCTTTGCTGCCTTTCCTTACACAAAGTTCATTAATTTTGCTTTCTTTCCCATTCCTCTTGTTCCTGTTAGCCCTCCAAGATTGAGTCTATCTGTGTGTAAACCTTCCGTTAGTTCTTTATTTTAATGGCATAATACCATCATTGTTTCATGAGTGACTGACATCATTGAACTGGCTGTTGCAGGAGAAACCCAGGATCATTCCTTGTTAAACCCAGGTTTATCCCTTGTTAGGTGTGCTTGAGTCACTTTCCCCGTGGGCTATGGACCTCAACTTCTCCTTTGGGTTTTCTCAGCTGTAATCTTTATGAAAGTACTTCACCAGGTCTTTTCTTCTGAGTCTTGCTGAGTGGATCAGTCAACCTTTAGGTTAACAGCCAAGCATAAACTGTTTATAACACAAACAAAACCCACTGTGGAATTGATTCAGGCTCCAGACAACTTTCTCTTGGGTTTCTGAGACTGTAATTCTTTATGGAAGGAGACAGCTCAACTTTCCTCCGGAGGTGGTTTTTGGATTTATACCATTAAGCTCTCAGCTGTCAGTCCAACACATAATCCACTATATTATCAGCATTCTTTTTTTATACCACCTGAGGATCTCTGGTGGCCTAAAGGGTAAGGAGTTGTGCTACCAACCCAGTGGCAGATGGTTTAAATCCACCAGCTGCTCCTCAGAAGAAAGATAGACAACCTCTTCCTGTACCATTTACAGCCTCTGAAATCCCACTGGAGGATCAGATTGAGTTGGTTTTGATGCAACAGCAATGAGTTTTGGGGTTTTTTTTTAGGGACTCAAAAGAAATCCTTGTGGTGTAGTTTGCCATGTTTTGGGATGCTAATCAAGAAGTCAGTGGTTTAAACCCACCAGCTCCTCCCATAAATATTTAGAACCGGGAGAACCCAGTGGAAGGGCCATGAGTAAGGGTCAAGTCAATGCCAGTGGGTTTGCAGGACCGTAATCATAGCTTGAGGGAGCTCTTGTGGCCTAGTGGTAAGGGATTGCACTGCTAAGTCAAAGACAGGTTGTTCAAATCCACCAGCTGCTCAAAGGGAGAAAGACGGCCAATCTCCTCCATGCAGTTCACAGCTCTGACAGCCCACTGAAGTATCAGCCTATGTGACAACGGTGAGGACAGAGGGCTGCGTTAGTCTGGCCACTGTTTACTTGCTTAGAGAACTTGCTTAGAGAACTGCCTCTGACCTTTTGGTTACACTCATCATAACCCTTAGTCAGAACCTTGTTCTTGACTCTTTTTAAACGTGTTTTTCTCCTTGCCTTTCTCTCTTCCACATCTATGCTTTCACTTCTTTTGTGAAGTAATTCCTTCTTTTCCTACGTGGGAGGGGCCAGACTCCTCTTCCTACCAACAATAACACTTGGTGCCTGTTGCAGCTCTTTATTTTTTTCTAGGCATTTCAGAATGCCTAATGGCAAGAGCTGTGACTTAGGTATTTCTGACTCTGGTGGCTTTGCCATGGGAGACATCCAGGAAATATTTAGAATAGGTTGCTGTTGGCTACTTTGCAATAATAGATATTTTTAAAGAAATAAGTGTTTCTTTATTAACTTGATACATTTTTGGTATTTCAAGACCTGATACCTGTGGCCCTGGAAACTATGAACTTTGATAAATATTGATAGTTGTAGAAGGGTTTCAAGCCTTTTGTTCATAGGGTCACTATGAGTTGTGTTCAACTTGAAGGCAATCAATAACAACATGAGTAGGAAAAGAACTGTATTATTTCTCCAAAACTAAAACCCAGGTCTGTCTGTAGATGATGCCTGTGGTATGAACAGGACCTCAGTAAAGGCTACTGTCCCAGTAATCCACAATAGTGCTTTGTCTTGGTCAAGACTGTTGAACCTTTTAAAACATGGGACTATAAGGGGTTATTTTTGGCTAAATATATGATTTTTTAATTGCTTTACAGTATTCTGAATTCCTGTCATCATGTCGTTTTGGAATACTTCTCCATGCCCACTTAATCAGGTCCTTCTCCTCATAAGCAGGAATGCCTTGTTGAGCACAGTTGAGAAGTTGGTGGGTGTGTCAGTTGTGAGATGCTGTCTGGTGAATGTAGTTTGTGTGGCAATGAAGCTAGAGGAAACAGGCTTGTAGGGAAAGCTGGATTAGAAGAACACTGAGTGAGTGCAGATGGCCTCCGGGAAACGACAACCAGGCAAGGTCACACAGACTTGGGGTCCCGTGAGTTTTGTTCATGATCTCTGGTTGCTTGTGTTCTTCTGGATAATAATACGACTTAACCATATTAGCAAGAACCAGTTAGAGGAAGCATTTCCACAGATTTCTTTTTAAAAATGTCATTCCTCTCTCTTATCAGCCTGATAGCATAGTGGGTGGGGTGGAGAGCATAGATGGTTACCAGCTTGCCAAAAAGTGATAATTTTGAACACTGTCCAAGTAGATCTTTAGCTCAGCTCTTAATATTATAAAATAGGTCATGATCACACCTAACAGAAAGATTCCCAAATTCTGCATTTTATAAACTGATTGTTGTTAGTTGCTATCAAGTTTACTACAATTTATAAGTAACATTATGTTGAGTGAACTAACTCAGTCTCATAAGGACAAATGCTACACAAGACCATTATTGTGAAAATAGAAGGATAACTAGTAAAACATGTATGGGGACCGAAGGAGGAAAGGGGCAGGAGCAGAGGGGTGAGAATGGGTAGAAGTGATACCAGAGTTGTAAGTTTTGGTGGATGGAGGGAGGGTATGAAGGAAATGGGAAGATTCTGGTGGGGACCTGAAAAGATTGGTTAATGATGGGCAAGGTCTAATGGTGAATGATTTTATAAAACATAATTCATGAGAATGATTGTATGAAACACTATGAATGAAGAATCATGTGAAGCACAATGTATATGAACTTTGTGAACAAACTAATACAAAGTAAAACCAAAACAGCTTAACCTGTTCTGTACCATCCTCATAATGTCATGTTCAAGTTTATTGTTGTATTCATGTGCTAACCCACCTTGTTGAGGGTAATCCTGTCTTTTGTTGACCCTCTCTACTGTTGACCCAATGTGTGAGGGATTGTATTGCCAACCTAAAGGTAGGTGGTTTGAATCTACCAGCTGCTCTGAGGTAGAAAGAAGGCTAATCTCTTCTCATTAGATTTATAGCGACATGAAAACTCAGCTGTCAGTCAGTTCCTACTCAACAGCTGTGGGGTGGTGTTTCTTCTACTTTGCTAACCATGATGTCTGTTTCTAAGCACTGGCACGTCCTGATAATATGCATGTAAAATGAAATGTCACCAGTCATACCTTTAAGGAGTACCCGGTTTCACTTCCATCAAGAGAGATTTGTTTGTTAGAAACTAGTAGAGGAAAATAGATATCCTTCACATTTCCTGCCTCTATTCCTATTTGTAGGGAACTCTGGTGGCCTAGTGGCAAGAAACTGTACTATAATCCTGAAGGCACACAGTTCGAATCCACAACCTGCTCCACTGGGGAAGGATGGGCAGTTAGCCCCCCTGCAATTAACTGCCTCTGAAAACCTGCCAGAGGGTCTCCTGTGGGTTGGTTCTGATTCCACGGTGTACAACAGCAACAGCATCCACATTTGTAGGAATCACATTGCATTTATGCTGAACAGTAGTATCAAGACTAAGATTAGAAAGAAAGGCCTGCCAATCTGCTTCTACAGTTCAGTCAGTGGAAACCCTGTGGGTTGCAGCCGTCTGATCCACAGTCAGTCATGGGGATGGTGCAGGACTGGACAAGATTTTATCTTCTTGTGCAAAGGTCACCATGAGTCACATGCCAGCACGATGGCAGCTAACACCAACAAACTGTTCAGTTGTTGTGTTCCGTTAAGTCAGAACCAACTCATAGCTGACCTTCCGTGGATTTTAAGGTTGTAAATTGCATGAGAGGAGATTGCCCATCTTTCTCCCATGGAGGTGAATCCAAAACCCTCATCTTTGGGGTGGCAATTCGCGTCCTTACTCATTAGGCCACCAGACAATGTATTCACTTGACAGAGACATGAGCTGGGGAGGACCTGGATAGGTGGAATTTCAGGAAAGTGTTCACATATCCCTGAAATTATGCACACTTCTCTCTGCTAGCTTCCAGACAGATGAGAAGCTTTCCAAGGTCCTTTCCAACTCTATGCTAATATTAGACCTTGATATGATTAATAATATAACTCATCAGTTGTAGCCACTTGATAATTACTCTCACTAGGATCAGATGCAACACCATTCTGTTCTTTCCCCTATGAGAACTCAGGTCATTTCACAAATTTTCATTTGCCAAATAAACAGTCTCACTAATACTTGAAGAGCAGATGAGTGCAAATTGCATTAGGATGAGTCTAGTTGCTCTTTTTCTTTGTTTAATTTTTTTTGCTTCTGGCTGTTCTCAGATACTGTGTTTAACTTCCTCCTTGATAGTCTTCCTTGATGACTATCCTTCATTTAATTATTCTTTTGGAATTTGGAAGACCTTTCTGTAGTCTACAAGCAATTTTATGTTTGAATATGCCTTTTTTAACACCAAACTAGTCAGATCCCCACTCCTTCCCTCCACAAGACTATGGGGTTTGTGATCTTCAACAGACTGTGAATACCTCAAGGGCTGAGATGAAGGTTGTTATCTCTGGGTTCAGTGTCTGAGTAATTGTGTGGATGGCTGTTCCATAATGACCATCTTCATTAGTTACTTAAATAGTCTGGGAAGATGGTAAAAACAATGAGACAAAGGCAGGAGGGTATCTAAAAAGATGCCAGTGATGAAAATCTTGATTACATTCATGTGAGAAAGTAGGAGTAAAGTAGTTCTCACAGTCTCAGGAGCATCTTTTGTGACATTGCTCAGGTCTATTTCTCTTTAAAACATTTGTCTCACTGCTTGTAACGTTGTTAGGTGCCATCAAGTCAACTTCAAATTACAGCAACCCTGTGAAGGAAAGATCTAAGCCTTGCCCTCTCCTATACCGGTTTTGTGTTTTTT
>NW_006400177.1:685281-693653 GCF_000299155.1 Elephantulus edwardii
TGCAGGACAGTATTCCATTGTGTAAATATACCAGAGCTTCTCTAGCCATTCGTTTGTTGATGGGCACTTGGGTTGTTTCCTACACCGTTTTCAGCATCTCTGATACGCTCAAGCCCACTGTTGGAGTCACTGTGCTAATCCCTCTTGTTAAAGGTGGTCTTCCTCTCTTTCTCTTATCGTCCACCTTTCCCTGCATGACGTCGTTTTCCAAGGACTAACCCTTCCTGACTTCATTCCCAAAGTATGTGGTAAAATTTCACCGAGCTTGCCTCTAAAGGGTTGGCTGCACTTCCTCAAGACAGACTTGTTTGTTCTTTGGCAATCCATGAGCTATTCAGTACCCTTCAACAGCACAACTCAAAGGCATCAATTATTTTTCTGTTGTCCTTATTCATGGTTCAGCTTTCAGATGCATAGGAAGCAATAGAAAATACCATGGCTTGAATCAAGACATTCCTCTTTGTACAGACATTCTTGTCCTTTAGCACTTTGGAGACGTCTTTGACATCTGACTTTACCAATGCAATATGTCTTTTGCTTTCTTAACTGCTCTTAACATGGATGTTTATTGTGGGTCCAAGTAAGAGGAAATCTTGACAATTTCAATCTATTCTCCATCTTTTAGGATGTTGTCTAGTAGACCAGTGGTGAAGATTTTTGTTTTATTGATTTGAGATGAAATCCCTATTGAAAGCTGTAGTCTGATCTACAACAAGTGCTTCGAGTCCTCTTCACTTTTTGCAATCAAGACGATGTTGTCTGCATAACGCAGGCTGTTGATTGGTCTTGCACCAGTCCTGATGCCACATTCTTCTTCACATCAACCAATTTCTTGAATTATTTGCTTAACTTACAGATTGAACAGGTATGAAGCAAGGATACAACTCTGAGGCACACCTTTACTCATTGTAATCAATGCAGTTCCCTTTCTATTAGACAACTGCTTCTTGATCTGTGTTTAAGTTTTGTATGAGAAAGCTAACCAAAAGGGAAGAACATGCATGGCATTTCTTGCATTGAAATAACAAATTCAAGCCTCAAGTTACAGTACTGAAAAATTCTTTGGGCAGGAATGATGCAAGAATATTAAAAGAAGACAGAAGGAATGCAGTCACTGTGCAAAAAAAAATCATCAACACAAACATTTTAAGAAGTAGCACATTATCAAGAACTTTTGACAATGAAGGAAGAAGTTCAAGCTGCAGTGGAGGCATTTTCAAAAATGAGTCCCTAGGAACTGATGAAATACCAATTGGCATGTTCCAACAAATGGATGCAGCCATGAATGTATTCACTAGTCTGTGCCAAGTAATTTGGAAAACAGCTACTTGGCCACCTGATGGAAAAGTTCCATATTTGTTCCCATTTCAAAAAGAGGTGATCCAGCAGTGTGTGGAAATTATTGAGCAAAATTGTTATTATCACACACAAGTAAAATATTACTGAAAATTATTTAAAAGTGGCTGTAAATAGAATGTATAGATGATGTAAAAGATCAGGACAATAGATGATCAACGTGGGAAGAATTGAAAATGGATAAAGCTATTGAGATTAGCAAATAGGAGTAAGGTATTTATTGTTGATCTAAAGGGGAAGGGGAAGAAGTGAGGGGTCAGCAGCAGAGATTAGTAGATGGGTTCAAAGTGTGAGGGAATAGGGCACCCTGCAGTGGAGACTTGAGACAGAGGGACAGAAGGCATTGGCTAACAGGAAAGAATTCTATCAAATACAATGACATGGAAGGTTATGTAATGTACACGGTGCATGAATGAAACACATGTATGAGTGTTTAAAAAGAAATTTTTTTTAAAAAAAAAAAGAAAAATTTTTTAAATGGCTGAAATTGCCAGAAATTCCATCTGGATTCAAAAGAATCCACAGAGTTAATGATGTAATTGCTGATGTCATATGGATCTTGATTGAAAGCAGAGATTATCAGAAAGGTGATCTGCTTGTGTAATGTAGCCTATGCAAAGGCATTTGACTTGTGAATCAGAATATAATCTAGAAACCATTGAGACGAATGAATATCCAGAAAACTTAATTGTGCTCATGGGAAATGATGCCACCCATGTAGAAAAGAAAAAAAAAACCAACAAAGAAAAAGCTCCATGCCATTTAGTGACTTCTAGCTCATGGCAGCTGTAGGCCCGAGAACACCTAATTCACAGGCTTCCAAGGCTCATGTCTGTGCAAATACAAATGGCCTCTGTCCTCCTGCAGGCTGCTGGTTTGGTCCAAACTGGCGGCTTGTTGGTTACAGCAGCTGAGCTGTGATCTAGTGTCCCACCAGGGCTCCGTTTCACAGGCGTAGTTACTGTTTTTGTTGTTTCCTTCCAGCTAAGTAAAACAGGAAAATGCACCTTCAGAACACTTGGAGAATTTTGTGTATACACATATTTGTTTTTATGTATCTGCATATAGATTTGTTTCCAAGTATGTAATTTTAAAGGATTAGGTTTTGTCCTATTTCTTCTGTATCTCCACAAATGAGAAGATTAAACCTGATTTGTCTGACCTTCTATTTATAGCAAGTTATTTTTAAACAAGAAAAAACTGTAGAGAATTTGATCATGAGAATAACAGCAAAGAAGCAGCTCAATCCCCAGACTGAAAAAGCAACACATCGGTTCGCTTCCATATCTCTGGATGAATTGGTCATCAAATGTTGCACCCAACGTTTTTTAAAAAATTAGGCAATAGTCTCTTTTTGAGGCATTTGTTTGCAAGAATGATTAATATGTATGGACCAGTTTTCGAGCAATAGAAGAAAGAATAACACGGGGAAGAGGGTAATTCAAAGGAGGAAACCCAGTGGATGGTCAGCCCAAGTTGGAACCCACTGAAAGGCAGTGATTTGAGTTTGTTTTGTGTCTTCTGGTTTTGAGGGATGAAGAGAATAGGAAGGAGAAGGGAGAAACTTTATTCCTCTTCTAACTGTAGTATGAGTTCTGGTAGTTTCATGGTAGGAAGCTGTACTGCAATCCCAAAGGCAGGAAGTTCAAATCCACCAGCTGCTTCATGGTAGAAGGATGAGCAGAGGCCTTCTGTGTGATTTGCTGCCTCTGAAAACCTGCTAGAGGGTCAGCTGTGGGTTGGTTCTGACTTGACAGCACACAACAACAATGAAATGCTCAATATGCAAAGCTCAAAATGCAAGCTCAGTATGATGGAAAATACAGCCCACAGCATGGTATTAAGCACTTGTGCTTGATTCCACAAACTTAGATTTGAGTTTTGTCTCTACTACTTAATCGGTTGATGGTCTTGGCACATCTCTCTAACCTTTCCTAGGCCTCCAATTCTACGTCTCAGAGAAAGAAGGCGGATCTCTCTCTGTGCATTGTTTTAAATGTTCAGCATGTGGAAAATGCTTAGCACAGTGCTTGATACATAAAAGGTATTCAATAGGTATTGAAAGTAGGCAGTAGTGGTGACAAATACTAGCCCATAAAGATGATTGTGAGGTGATCTACAACCACAGCATGAGGGAATAGTAGACCTGTGTCCCAGGAAAGCTTCTGGAATGTAAAACAAGGAGGCTGTAAAGATGATGTGTGGAAAGGCGTTCCTCATAAGCACCAAGGTTTGGTTCAAGTTACACAGCGGTCATCAGTCCTGGTGATCAGTTAAGCAGATTCCACGGAGTTCTCTGGGCAGCAGCTGTCTGGGCCTTTTAGGAGAACGCCTGCCCACACGCATTTTCTGTTGTTTCTGATGGAAGATTGGCTTTTTTTTTTTTAAGTCAAGAATCAGGTAATATTTTAAGTTTCTGTGAACATATATTCCATTCTGCTCTTGTCCTGTGAAAGCTGCAGTAGATGACACATGAATAAATGAGTACAGCAATAGTAAAGTGAAAATTTTATCAACAAAATATGACAGAAGGGCTAGATTTTGCCCACAGGCTCTAGTTTGCAAACCTTTGGTCTAGAATATAATTGTCAAAAGACAGTCTCATTTTTCAGTGAATTAGAATTTATTCCACAATATTGTTGTGCAATACTATAGCATATTATTTTCTTCCATTTTCTAAATTAAAACATTTTCTTGAAAAATTTAATTAATAAATTTGATTAAATAACTTCATTTGTTTCTAAATAAAATTCATTCTGTCCTGGTCCTGATTTCCCTAGTGATGCTGATAAACTCGTGTCAGTAATGTTCTGAGAACGTATCCTTCTCTCTCTGACTCTGTAAGAATGCAGCAGCATTTATGTGACTGCCAGAGGACTCAGTTCTATTTCCTGGTGTTCGTTTCTGCCTTTACCTGATACCAACAGCTGACCCAACACAGGCATCTTCTCATAGACTGAAGGTTCTGTTGTGTCTAAATAGAATTCTAGGCACTTTGTGACCTAGCCCCTAGGTCTAGGCCCATAGGTAGGTCACAGCCATCCACCTGTCTGAGGTACTGGGCATTTGCAGAAATCCCCTACATTTCTATTCTTAGGGAATCTCTCTCTCTCTGGTCCTTATACTATTGACCTTCACTTTATCTAGCTTAAAGTATCAGGGCCCATTCATTTAATTTCTGAGACAATTCTACTTTATTCTCCTTGATATTAAATGATTTTTCTTTCCTACTAGGGTGGAGGTGGAGATGGAGATGATGGTATGGTAAAAAACTCAGACTTCTTAAAAATACAATTTATTGGTGTGAGGGTTGGGAAAGGGATTTGTTCTGTTCTGTTCTAAGGAGGAACTAGGTAAAAATAAACACAGGTCACGATTTTCACTTATATTCCAATATTGGAGAGAGTTATCTCAGTGACACCAGGTTCGGTGTCATTGAGGTCTTGAAATGCTGTACCCCCCAGAAGTGTATATGCCCATGGAAGTTCTGCAGAAGTTTTCATAAAACCACCATTCTTGTGGAAAAGTCTCACACACAGGGCAGGGGCTTTCACTAAGTGTATCCAGGGCAAGACACAGTCCTCAGTCACAAAGAACGTAACAATTTGTTGAGGCAATAAAAAAATAGTAAAAAAACACCACTGTTCAGCTCTTTGTGATTAAGTGTTGAAAAAGGTACCGGAGAGACAGCAATGTCTCCCTTCAGCCAATTGTCCTGTCACGTGGAAGAGCTATCCTGAGGTCTATCTCAGGAGGGAAAACCTCCACAGCTGTTGCACGTACCAGCTTTGTCATCTGGAGATAGTCTGCCCGAGGAAATGTGGGTGCATATTTTTCACTGAGCACTATGGCAGCCACTCCACAATCTGGGAGAAGAGATGAGCAGCTGGCAAGGAGAAAGGAATTGATGTGCAATTCCTGCTTGGATTTGTGCATTAGACTTTCTGTTTTGTTTCATGCCAGTAAACTCTTCAAAGGTGCCAATAAGCCAGAAATCAAAAGTGGCCTGGGGGTTCCACAGGAGAAAGATGTTTCTCCCCTTTGAAGTAGTGGTATAATGAGTGATTGAATGTGTTGACTCTGGTTCTCAATACCAAGGTTCAAAAATCCCAGCTACTCCACTTACTTAGATAATTTTCTTTATATAAAGTTCAAATGCATGCAAGCCTGTTTGATGACATAGGAAGTCAAGATAATAATTGCTGTTATGGAAATGGGGAAGTTTGACAGGAATGGAGCATGAGGTGCACTTTTGAGACTCTGGTCATGTTCTATTTCTTGATTTGGTAGCAGGTAACATGGATGTGTTTAGTTTGAGAAAAGGCAATGGCCTGTATGCATAAGATAGGAGGATTTTTCTGAACATACAGTATACTTCAGCAGTGTTGTTGTGTGGTGCCGTCAAATTGACTACAGCTTATAGTGACCCTATGGACTATTGTGGATCAAAGCCTTGTGCTATCTTGTGCCACTCATGTAAAAAGGTAATACTAATTTCATAATATGGAAATGAACCTGTTTCAGAGAATAAACAAGAATTCATGGAATCCTAGTGACAGAAAGGAGGCCCAAGACACCAGTTTTGCAGAGGGGAAAAGTGAGTGCCCAGAAAGTCAGTACATCAACAGATATGTCAGTGAGCCAACAGCAAGCCAGACATCGTGCCCATAAAACAAGTGGTACTTGTTATCTTCTCCAGGGAAGAAACTCCATTGCACAGAGATAGTAACCCACTTCACCATCCCAAGTATTGAGGTCATGAATCTACAACTCACACACAGACATTAGAGAGGATGGTGAGAATAAGCAGAGCAAGGTAACTTCAGCAGGAGGAGTCAGTTCCCCAGAGTTAGCAGGTTAAACTCCTCAACTCCCACATAGAAACAGTATGCATGCATCCCTCCTGTGCTGTAGAAGGACCCTCTTCTCTTTCCGCTGGGGATAGATGTAGCAGTGGAGTTGTCCAGGTGTCATATAATGGACATGTTCAGCTAAACAGTTCTTGGGAATGTTGACATATGCTCAGAGCAAGAGGGGAGGGTCAAGCTGACAGGCCACCATTGTCCTAGGATAACAGGATGCCCTGTAAAATGGAGTCAGCCCACACTTCATCCTATCTGTCTTAATCTGAATACACTTGAGGAGTAAAATTAATAAAGTGGGTTGTGCTATGGAATTGGAACTGACTGATGGTTGACACTCCATTAGGTTTTTGGAGGCTATAGATTGCACAGAGGGAGATTGCCCATCTCTCTCTCCTGAAGCATCTCGTAGATCCCAACCTTTGGGTTGACAGTGAAACGCCTTTCTCACTAGACCCCAGAGCTCCCTAAAGCTGGTGGTGGTGGTTGTTAGGTGTTGCCAAGCATGAGTCACAGCAACTCTATAAACAGCAGAGCTGAACCCTGCCCTATCGTGTGCCGTCCTTATCATCTCTAACACACTAGAGCCCATTGCTAAGTCACTGGATCATTCCATCTTATTGGGGGTTGTCTTCTCTTTTGCTGACCCTCCATCTTTCCAAACATGATGTGCCTTTCCAAAGAATAGTCTCACCTAGCTACATGGCCAAACCATGAAAGATGAACCTTGGCTGTCTTTGCCTCCAAGGAGCACTAAGTGTTCTAGGATTGCTATTCTTCTCAGTGTTAGCCGTAATTTGTTATGACCCACAGAGTCAAATGCATAGTTAATAACACAAATAGACGTTCTTCTGGTATTCTCTGCTTTCAGCCAGGATCCATCTGACATCAGCAATGATAACCCTGGTGCTGTAGCTTCTTCTAAAACTAGCTTGAAATTCTAGTAGTTGTCTGTCAGTGTTCTGTTGTTACCATTTTTTGAGGGTGTTCTTCAGCAGTACTTTGCTTGCAAGAGTTAGTGTTGATATTGTTCAGTAATTTATACATTCTATTGGGTCACCTTTCTTGAGAATGGGGACAAATATGGATATCTCCCAGTCAGTAAACTGTTCTCCAAATTTCCTGGCATAAACTGGTGAGCACATCTAGGGCTGCATCTCATCGATGTTGGAAGGGCCTTACTTTTGCCAATGTCTTCAGTGCCACATGAGCTTTATCCCTCATCACCATTGGCTTTTGTTCTTATGTACTAAAGTGGGTAGATAGGAAGATACTTAGATAAAAGACAAGTAATTTTAAGGACATGACTCAACACAATTGTGGAGATTGGCAAGCCCCAAATCTGATTTGAGGTGTCAGGGTGGAAGCCTCTACTGATTCACATGTTTGCAAGGGTTGATAAACCTCAGATGGACAGGTCAGATGAAAGGCTGATGGCTCAAGTGGTAAAAGCTAGTGAATTCCCAAATCTGCAGGTCACACAGGGGTCTGCTGGCTTATGTCTTAAAAGATAGAAGTCAGATGGTTAAGTTGGATGTAGATTTGAGAGAGAGTGAGTGTGAGAGTGAGAACAAGAGCAAGAGAGAGAGCTCAGATGAGTGTGAGCAAGTGAAAGCAAGAACTTTGCCAGAACTTCCGTATTTATTGAATGCAGACTAAATGTCCAAGGAAACAGATTGGCTCTCAATGATTAGCTTTTTGGCTTATTAGCTGCTCATATCAGATAAAGAAAAAAGGAGAATGATTAGATTACATTATGTAGAACATCTCAGTGCCTACCTGACCTCTGACAATCATAGCCTTGCCAAGTTGCACAGAACATTAACCATCATAGTATCCAAGAGGCCAGGTTCACACATCCAGCTTTAAGCACAAGTCATTCTTGGGTCACAGAGAAAGGGTCAAGCCAAACTTGGGCTGCCCCGCCTCTCTAGTTTCTATGATACCAGTCCAGGCCGCTTGCATTGCATGGACAGCAAGAAGCCTAGGTCATGACTTCCATGCCCCTCTCCAAAAAGTCAGTAATGCCATCTCTTCTGTGCATCTTTATTTCTTCTTGATAACAGGGAAACAGTGTTGGAGTAAGTATTAAGTGTAGCAGATGTTGTTGTTTACTCATCCAGGATACAGATACATTTCTTGGCAGACACATAA
>NW_006400177.1:699728-710898 GCF_000299155.1 Elephantulus edwardii
GCCCTTGGCCAGTCCCAAAGTTCAGAGCTGGGGGGGCAGTGCGAGCCGGGTCATGGGGGGGAGCAATGCAATACCTGAAGATGGGGGTCATGGGTCAGAGCTGCAGGGGTGTGTCTAGAATTCTTTTTTAACAAGAAGCCCTACATTTTCCTTTTCCACTATGTCCCAAGGATTCTGTGCAACCCCCCAAATCAGTGTTGGTTTGTGTGATAAAGGGGATATGCAGGTCTAGTACTTGTCACCAGATCTATCATAAGGGAGATGGAGAAACTGCCAGCTAAAGGTCAGTTCTGACTGCAGTTTTATTCCAAGGATAACCCTTTCATTATTTAAGACTGAATTTCTGTCTTCAACAGTTGACTTAAAATAAGAAATCAAGTGAAGAATGAAATAATAAATGAGAATTCTATAAATTAAGATGGGTGAGAGGTTATTAGAGATGATCTAATCTACACTTTAGAAAAGGAGGGAAAAAAGAGAAAAGGAGATGGAGAATAGGGGTGATTTGCAAGGGAACTGAGTCAGGATGGGGGTAGAAGCCAATGGTCATTAGTCAACACAGTGAACTAAAGTCTTGATCAAGTCAGCTAAAGACTTGATGATATTTCAGAATTTCTGGCAGGGTTTCTGAAGTTGTTCTTCTGCCTTCCCAGGAAAAACCCTGTTAAGCAGGCCAAAACATTAAACATTACTTTATGCAGAATAATTTTCTGGGAAGAAAAGTACAAGGAAATTGATTACATTTTGTATAAAATAATTACCTTAATGCAGCATCTGCTGCTTATCCTGCTTGTTTGGAAACAGAAGTGACCGTCAGAATGGCTCAGCCTCAAACACCGTTCATTGACATCAGCTTGACCCAGCTCTGTGCCTGCCACATACAGACACCAGTATCAGCAAAGACCCAACATCTGTCTGGCAGACTGGGTTTGTGTCTCTGCCTTCCTCTGCTTAGATCCTCTGAATAGTTAAATTGCATGGGTCATGACAGTATTCTGCTTTGGATCAATGGTATAGCTAAGCCCAGAGAAAACAATTAACTAATTAATGAAAGTTTTAAAATAGCTAATATGGCCCAGGAATTCTTGATGACAGAGATGCAAAGACACACCCCCAGTTTTCAGGGGTTCCAGCCTGACTGGGGAGCCAGACAGGAATACATCCAAGGCAATGTATGCTGCAATGCAGATGTGCAGAGGTGATCGGGCCAGAGAGCTGCCTGGTAGAGCGCTGGGGTACAGTGGATTCAGCATCAGACTTTTGCATAAAAGACTAGAAGTTTGAACTCACCAGTCATTCCAGGGGACAAAGTGGCAGTCTGCTCCAGTAAAGGCTGGTCTCTTTAAAGTGGGCTTGAGGGCTATCTGGTGGAAACTGCCTTGAAGGATAAGTAGAAGTTGTCCAGTAAAAGGCCCAGCACAGGGGTGGCATGGTAAGTGGCGTGAATAAGTAAAGGGCTTTGTGCTTGTGCTCAGAGCTTCAGAACAATTATTTCATCAGTAGTACAGACAATGAGTGAGGGTTGGCAGTGGGCAAACAGTGAGCAAAGATCCAAGAAGCAAAGATGAGAATGTGAGCTATGAGTGCTCTTGCCTCCTCTTGGAAAAGGACTTTGGACCTGACCATATATGGGAGTTAAAAGAAGAGATCAAGGCACTCTGTTCTGTAGCCAAGGAGATGCACCCAATGTATAGGTCTTATGTGAGGAGTATCCTTAAGAGACCTTGAGTTTGAACTCTCTGTGGGACGTACATATCTGAGAGCTGGACAATAAAGAAGGATGACAGAAGAAAAATTGATGCCTTTGAGCTATGGTGTTGGAGAAGAGGACTGAATATCCCCTGGATGGCCAAAAGAACAAACAGATAGGTCTTGAAGAAAGTGCAACCAGCATGCTCCTTAGAGACAAAGATAATGAAGCTTTGTCTCACATACTTTAGACATGTTGCTAGGAAAGGCTATTCTTTGGAAAGGGTCATTATACTTGGAAATATGGAGGGACAGTGAAAGAAAAGAAGGCCCCAATGAGAAAGAAAGACAGTGACTGCAGCAATAGATGCAAATGTGTCCAAAATGGTGAGAATGGCACAGGATAGGACCAGGCTCAGGTCTGTTCACAGGGTCGCTATGAGTTGGACTCAACTCGATGGCACATAGCAACAATGATGGAACACCTCAGGGTCCTGGTGAAGTAGTGGTTAGAGTGTTCCACTGCTAATAAGAAAGTCATGCATGACAATAATTATATAAAGCATAATGTCAGTGGAGGAAAGAGTGTGTGTGAATCTGCAAAAATAAAACATGTGAGCTCTGGAGTGCCTCACAAGGAGCACAGTGGTTAGCACTTGGCTGCTAACCCAAAGGCCAAAGGTTCAAACCTCCTGATATTCAGGAGAAAGAGGAGGAGCCCACTAACTCCCTGAAAATGACACCCTTGGAAACTCTGGGGTGCTGCTTTTCTGTTCTGTGGGACTCTGTGTATCCCTGCGAGTTCACATAAGCTCCATGGCTGTGGGTTTGGGTTTTGAGAGGACCTCACACCACAGACTTCTTACCTTTGTCCCATCCTCTGGATAGCAGTCACACAGGGTGCTTCTGCTACTCGATAGATTTCAGAGTCCTTTTCCCGTAGAATCCTGAGGGTTCCTGGGTTTGGAGACCTCCTTCCTCATGGGATGGCTTTATGGATGGTTCACAAGGTAGGTCAGAAGGTTCAACAGTTAGGTCCCGAACCAGTGTGATTCAGTCTCCAAGTTCTACTTGTTCCTGTGATGTTCCCACCCAGTGTCTATGGCAGAGATACACGCCCTTTCAGTTTTAGGTCAGAGGACAGAGTTCTGACTCCTGGGGTTAGGCAGGGACCATCTGGCATTAAAATATCCACCCTTGATTTAGGACTTGCCTCCTGAGGGCTGCAGAGCATCAGCTCCACTGCTCTAGAAAAAGGCTTCATTGTTAGTTTTGGTCTCCGGAATATCTTTCTTGTTTGCATGTGTATAACGTGCTGTTAACTGTTGGGTAGTTAGATTGTCCAGGAAGTGACCACAGGCTCTGCAGCTTCCTCATCACACACACTGCCCTCAAGGCCATCCCAACTCAGTCCCTCTCCGCGGGTTTCAGAGCAGTAAATCCTAATGGGAGAAGGGTGCCCATCTTTCTCTTACGGTGCTACTGGAGACACATGTCCTTTTGTTTTGTAGTGCAACTCACTACAAACTATACCACCAGAGTCTCCCTCACAGGACAGAGACCTGAACCCTGAGTCTTGCCTTATTGGTGTACATCTTTATTTTTTCCCTAAACCAAATTATTTTGATCAATGCTTGACCTGCCAGACTCTCACTTGACATGGCTCTACCCTGTCAAGTGAACAGTAAGTCCAGCCTTGTTTCAGATCAGCATGGAGTCATGTAGAAGTCTTTGTGGCTTACTGTGCAATTAATTATCTGATTTTAATTGTATATGTGTGTGTTGGTATGTGTGGACATGTAACTAGCTATAAATCACTGTGAAAATTAAGTAATTTCGTGCAGGAGAAGGATTTGATTCAGTACCTGATATTTAATAGTCATAACTTAAATGTAACTACTATTGTATTATAATACTTATTTATATATGTATATGTGTGTATATCTATTACATATATACATATGTGTATATATACATATATATATACACATATAGAGAGAGAGAGAGAGAGTGTGTGTGTGTGTGTGTGTGTGTGTGTGTACAAGAGTGTGCGCTCTGGTTGCCTAGCAGGTAGGAACTTGTGCTACTCACCCAAAGCCGTTCATTTCTAATCCACTAGCTGTTTCTAGGCAGAAAACCAGATAGTCTCCTCCTGTGAAATTTACAATCTCTGAAAGCCTGCTGGAGGGTCAGCTATAAATCGGTTCCAACTCAATGTTTTCATTTTAGATATATGTGCAGAAATCTGTATCTGCCTCTGCTGTCTGGAGCATAATTTTGGGATGGATGGAAGTTGGATTCTGCATCTTCTAAGCCTGCCAGCTTGTCTAGAAATCTTGGTAAATTCTGAAGCACCTGCGATGTTACCTCACTTTGTAATAACTTCTACACAGGCCCTCAAGGTCAGAAAAGTACAGACTGAGGTGGGACTAGCAGTAGTGTCTCTTCCATGCTGCAGAAAGATCCCCAGGTGTCCAGGCCAAGGACACTGCCTTGGTCCTCAACCCAAAGTTTCAGAGACAAAGGAGCTGTTTTCTGTGTAGTCAGGAGTCTGGGCGCTCTCCATCAGCAAACCATATGGATTTGAGGACATTAGTCAGCGAGGGAACTTGCTGACCTGGGAAAAGAGACTTTTCATAGGACATCCCAAAATACTTTTTAAAAAACTTATGGAAAACTGGACTCTCTCCATGTGCCAACTGCTGACAAGAATTTTTGTATAAAGACATACTAGGGGGAAAATAATGCAATATTTCAGAAAACATCTTAGTGGATGATGGCTGACTGTTCCAGAGGTCACTTGAAAACACCGTACCTCTCACTGGGCTCCTAGTACTAAACTCAGAGTGCAGTCAACAAATTCAAGTGGAATTTTGAATTCTTGACTGTTGATACTTACACTTACTCATTTGATTATCTTGATCCCTCTGTGCCTCAGTTTCCTAATTTTTAAGATGAAGATGTAAAAAAATATAATTACTTACTAGTAGTATTGAGACTAAGTGATTTAATAAGAGAAAAAGATTTGGAATGTACTTGACACATAGGAAGTATAACATGAACTTGGCTGCTATTTGAATATGTAGCACCAAGCTAGATTTAGCGGGGAAAAATCTATCACTTTAAGTCAAGTGAGTGGAATGTAACAACAAGCTCCCTCTGAGAACCTGGTCTGCATCTCCTGGAATTTAGGGATTTCCAGGAAGGCACTAAGCAAACATGTGGAAAAGTCTAACACTTATAGATTAGAGCTGAAGTGAGTAAAAATTAGATAAAGGGGGACGTGAAGAGGGAGGTCTTCAGTGCTGGGGCCTCTTGGAAGGGATCCTGCCGTGAATTAGGAAGCTAAGACAGTCACCCTTCAAGAGGAGGTGACCTTGTTAGGAGGGTGCTAAGGGAAGCTGAAGATGAGCGAAGATTCAGGAACACATAGCCTAACAGAGGCTGATCAAGGCATTGCAAGTGAAGATCTTGTCTAGTCGGCATGGGGGTCGGGGTTCTAGAAAGCTCAAAGAAAGAATGCTCAAGGGGAGAAAAGGTTAGTTCCTGTTAGTTACTGTTGCATTGGTTCTCCCTCATAGTGACTTTGGTCCTTCGCCATCCTCACAGGTGCTGCTGTTCTTGAGTCCGTTGTTGAAGTCAGGTGTCCACCACCTTGTTCAGAGCCCTCCTCCTTTTCATTAACTCCCTTGTTTTGGGGGAGTGGGGTTTGTGCTAACTCTCAAGCATGATGTCTTTCTTCAGGGAATGGTCCTATTGACAATATGTCCAGAGTAGGTAAGATAAAGTCCCACCAGCCTCACTTCTAAGGAGTGTTTTCACTGCACTTCAACACCTTTGTTCTTTAGACAATCCAATAATTTTCACCAACACTGCAATTCAAAGGAATCACTCCTTCTTGGGTCTTCTTTATTCATTGTCCAACTGTCACGTATGTATGAGACACTTGAAAATAGCATGACTTGGGTCAGGTATACTTTAGTTTTCAAAGTAGCATCCTTCATCATTAACAGTTCAGAGAGGTCTCTGGCAGCAGATTTTGCCCAATGCAATCTGCTATTTGATGTCCTGACTGCTGCTTCCATGAACATTGATTGTAGATCCAAAGAAAATAAAATTGTTGGTGATTTCAAAGTTTTGTTCATTTATCATAGCATTACTTCTTGGTCCATTCATAAGGAAACTAATTTTCATTATACTGAAGTATAATCTATACTGAAAACTATTTTATTATGTTTATAAGTACAATCTATACTGAAAGTTACCATCATCGGTAATTATTCTAAGTATTCTTGGTAAACCATAAGTGAGATTGTGTTATCTGCACATCACAGGTTGTTTAATGAGTCTTTCTCCAATCTTGATACCATATTTTCCTTTATAGATCCTGGCTTCTCAAATGATGTGCTCAGCACATAGATTAGATATGGAGAAAGGATTCAAACCTGGAACACCTTTCCTGACTTTAAACCAGCCCGTGTTCCCTTGTTCTGTTCAAACCACTGCTTCTTGGTCGATGTACAATTTCTGAACACACAAGTCAAGAAATCTGGAAGTTTTTATTCTTTGCAATGTTTTCCATAATTTAGTACAATCTGCCTAGTTTGATGTCTCTGCATAGTCAATAAGAAAATGTATAAGGTGCTGACAGGAGAACAACGCTAAGCCAATTTCATCACCTCTTCGCAGGACCCTGTGGCTGCAGATTTCGTGCCACGGAGCTGGCCCTGCCCATCACACGGAACAGTCCAGTGCAAATCCCAACAGGGCCAGGATGAGAGCTTTCCTGTAGATTCAATTTTCCTGACTTATGATAACACCCAAGGAGAATTAGACTTCACTTTAGAGTCACTCTTTTTTCCTTTTGAAGTCATATTTACTGAGATATTTCTATACAGCCGGATCCACCCATTTTTAGGGCACAGTTCTGAGTTTTGATAAATGTATAGAATTGGGTAATCACCACCACCACAAACAAAGTATGTAACAATTCCATCACTGGCTCCTAAAATACTCATGTGACATCTGAGTTGACAAAACAGAAACTCCCTCAGCATACCATGGAAAGGGCTTGATTTGGGAAATGAAGGAAAAAGAGACTTCTGATGAGGTCCAGCCTCATCACAGTGAAAGAAAAGTTACAAAGGACTAAGCAATTTTTTAAAATTTAAAGTTGTTGTACAATTCTAATAAACTAGCTAGTTAAAGGCCCAGATCTTCCTGAAATACTAGAGTTTTCATGAATCTAGAATCAAATGGGAACTCTTTCCCCCATAATTTTTCCCCCTTTTTAAATTGAGACTTTAATAAGTGTAAAGACAATTTGGATTTCCATTCATTCATCCATTGTTCATTATTCATTCATTCATTGTTGCTCATTTCCCTCCCTGCCTACCCCCACCCCATTCGCTTTTCTCTTTGGAAAAAACAAACAAACAACTTCGGTTGTTGTACAATTCCCCACCCCAAATGGGATCTCTTAAATTTGCTTCTCTGGTTACTTCTGGAATGACTGCTTCATTGCATTATCATTGAAAACATATGGACAGAGCGCGCGCACACACGCGCGCACACACACGTACACACGTGTGTATTTTCTTTGTGTGTGTCACAGCCAGAGGTGGGTGAGAGAGACCTGACCATGGGAAGTTTGTCATGAACGCCCCATTTATTTCAGCCTGGGGACATTCTTCAAGATATTGCAGATTGATTAGTTGTTTCAATTTGTTGAAACCCTTACATGTGCTCAGCTAGGGCATTTTGAAAAGAAGACATCACAATATTTAGCTGAGGGGGGAAAGGAGAAAGAAAAACCTTAACTTTACAAGAGAAGAAAAATAAGTTGGTGTATAAAATGCATTTGGGGCAGCAACTTAGACACTGAACTATATAAAATGACAGATGGTAAAAGGGATGCGGATCTCCAGACCAGTGTGTTTGGACTCCACACCCCCACCCTCCACTCCACCCCCATTACTCTGTCAGGGAGCTCTGGTGGCCTATAGGTAAGGAGCCAAGCTGCCCACACAAAGACACTCATTTAGAATCTTCACTCTGCAGGAGAGACGGGCAAACTCCTCCATGCCACTTACTGCTTCTGAAAACCCTATGCAGGGTAAGCTCTCGGTTGGTTCTGACCCAACGGAATCTAACGACATTCCTCTAGAGGGTAGGCTGACTAAAGGGAGTCCAGAGTTTATCCCGTTAAGTATCGGAGAAAGCTGGTAAAACGTCATCTCACTTACTTTGAGTATGTTTGCAGGAGAGGCCAGTCCTTAGAAAAAGACATCTTGCTAGGAAAAATGGAGGGTTAGAGAAAGAGAAGACCTTCAGTATGATGGGTTGACACAGTGACTGTAACAATGGACTCAAACAAACAGATTGTGAAAGATGGGGCAGGTTAGGACAGAGTTCAGATCTCTTGTTCACAGGGCGGCTGAGAGTCGTAACTGAGTCGATGGTTCCTAACAACAACAAATATCTTACTATTCTAGCTTCTCATGCAGCATAATTGTGATAGGTCAAAATATTTTACATCTGTTCTCTGAAAATTCCAGAGAAAATAAGAGCTTTTAATCTATATAGGTACAAAACTCATACCTAAAATTTATCATCTAAACAGACATTCTGTAGACTCTAATGTGATGTTTATGAGGTGATGTGTAAATACAAATTAAATATGTATGTGTTTTCATTTGTTCTAACATAGGCCTTAAACGTAACTAAATAATTAGGCATTTGCTTCTTGAGCCAGGATGTTGCCCTTCTGTTTTTCTATTCTCTGTTACTTAGATCTTGGATTATCAGTATGTGAAAGGCAATTCTCAGTGGAGAGAATTTTGTTTCCAGATATAGTGGAGTTATCATGAGAGAAAGAATTACCAAAGAAAAAGAGGTCAGTAGGGATTAGAAAGACAGAAAAAGAATGAGAAGCAGGGTGAACAGTACATAAATATTTATAGATGGTGGCAGATTATAATAATAACATCAGAAATAATTCTTAAGCATCACCTTATGAAAGACCAAATTGAGATGTAAGTTAATTTGATATTCAGCTTTAATGGTCTATGTTTTTCTTCTACATCATACATATATGCATGTACTATAGATTATAATTTGATTTCCTAAAAATCAGATAAAATCTCTCAATCTCTCTTTCCTTCTAGAATCCATGGATAATGGGGACTTTGAATTCATGTCTGGGGGTTTCTTAGAATGACCTCACCAAATAATGATATGTCAACCTTAACTTGGATTTTTATGGCAGATTTTATGGAGGCAAGAAAGATACCTTCATTTATTCACTGACAGTCACAGCATTAGTATTGTCTCTGTTTTTTTGAAATGCAAACACTGCCACCACTTTAATTCATGTGTGTTTTGCCTATGGCTCTTTTGTCTTGATAAGATAAGGACTATTAATCTTTATAATTTCTTCTGGTTCAGGTACAGCTGGAAGATATGATGCAGTGTCTAGATATAGTTTCAGCCTAAGAAAAAATGAGGTCAACAGATGACTCTAGGATTTACATTATATTCAGCAGAATGATCTCCACTAGTTAGTTGGTGGTTTGTTTGGTTTTTTGTTTTTTTTTAGAAAGGTGGGTGAACAGGAGTTACTGTTGTTAAGTGTTATTGTGTCGGATAGGATTCTTAATAACCTTATGAATAACAAATTAGAACCTCGCCCTGTCGTGTAACATCTGCCATGTTCAAGTCCACTGTCACTCTTGTCAGTTCATCTTGTTGAAGGTTTCCTCTGTTTCTCTTCCTTCCATTTTTCTTAGTATGGTGCTTTCCTCTCAGAGACTAGCCCTTCCTGATGACCCAAGTGTGAAAAATGAAGTTACACCATCCATGCATCTAAGGAGCACCCTGGCTACATTTCCTTCAAGACAGACCTGTATGCTCTTTTGTTAGTTTGTGGGATATTCAGTATTCTTCTCCAATACCACAATTCAAAGGAGTAGGTTTGTCTTTTGTCATCCTTATTCATTACCCAACTTTGCATAGGAAACAATTGAAAAATTTTTTTGCTTGGATCAGGTGCACCTTAGCCTTTAAAATGACATCATTACTCTGAGAACTTGGGTGATGTCCTTGATAGATTTTTCCCATGGAAACACATCTTTTATTTATTTTTTTATCATTATTGTTGCTATAGGTATTGATTGTGTATCCAAAGTAAAATGAAATCTTTAATAATTTCAAACAAGGGAGTTACTAGGCTGCCTCTTAGCTCTATTTCTCATTTCTCCATTCAGCTTCCTCCTACTTCCTTTCTTGGGTACATTATATCCTCTTCCAGAAACCCAATGAATAAGAATGTTTGAATTCACCTTAGTAGAGAGGTGGCTCTCAGGATTTAATGAAACCTTTGCTTCTAACTTCAAGATAGTAAATGATTCTTCTACTCTCTGATTCTCATGTGGTGGTTTGCCCTGTGAGGAGAGACTGTTCCGGTGAGGACATCTAAAACACCTCACTCATCTGACAGTTGTAGTTCTTATTGTGAGTTAGTAAATTGCCTTTTTAATGAAGTCAAAGTTGGCAAGCTTTATTAAAATTTATCTATTTTTAGGACATACACCCATGCTTATTTTTTTCTTTTAAGGAAAATATTTATCAATCTATTTATTATTAAATTTTACTCTATATTCATTTACTTACAAATTCCGTATACATTGTTTTTCACACTGGATCTTTCCCTTTTACCCACCCCTCCCTCTAACCATCAAAACTGTGCAATCCTATGAAACCCTACCCATCCTCACCCCTCTGCTCCTACCCTCCCCCACCTTGTATCCTCATGCATGTTTTACTTGATATCTTCCTATATTTTTCATTATGAGGCTGGGTTGGTCCACTTAGCATGATGCTCTCCAGTCCCTCCCAAATTAGATAATGTTTTCCAAAATCATTGCTCTCATGCTGCATAGTATTTCATTCTGTGAATGTACCATGCTTTCTCAATCAATTCAGTTGTGGTTGGACATTTGGGCTGTTTCCATGCTCTTATGATGGTGAATAACGCTGCTGTAAACACTGGTGTACAAATCTCCATTTGTGCCTCAGTTCTAATTTTCTTGGGGTATATTCCAAGCAGTGGAATAGCTGGGTCATGGAATTTCTACGTTCTGCTTTCTGAGGAAATGTCAAACTGCCCTCCAGAATGGTTGTGCCATTTTTCAATCCCACCAACAGTGTATAAGAGTTCCTATTCTCTCCACATCCTCTCCAACATTTATTACTTGCTATCCTATTAAACTTTGCCACTGCTACCGGGGTGAGATGGTATCTCATTGTGGTTTTTATTTGCATCTCTTTCTTGCCAGTGATTTGGAGCATTTCTTCATGTGTCTGTTTGGCAATCTGAATATCTTCCTCTGTGAGAAGTTGTTCCAAGTCTTTTGCCAATTTTGTAATTGGGTTATCAGTCTTTTTTCTTGTGGAAGATTCTGTAAACTTTTGATATGAGACC
>NW_006400177.1:710998-719589 GCF_000299155.1 Elephantulus edwardii
TTTTTGATGTGCATAGGGATTTAATCTTAGAAGGTTTCATTCATCAGTTTTATCCTCTTTAGATTGTACGTTTCTGGCTCTATTTGAGAATCTTTTTATACCCTAGACCAGGCTGCCTAACTTGATCCCAGTTTATCTCTGATGAACTTAATAGTTTGGGGCTTTACTCCCAGGTCTCTGATTCACCTTGTGTTGATTTTTGTGTATTATGTGAGATTTGGATCCTGTTTCAGCTTTCTGCAGTTCGCAGTCCAGTTTTGACAGCATGATTTATTGAAGATGTTGTCACTTCCCCATTTGATAAATTTTATTTCCTGTCCAATCTCAGCTGATCATAGAAAGATGGATCCATTTATGGGTTCTCAATTCTGTTCCATTTAGACCCGTGTGTAGGATGTCCACAAAATCAGTATCTTGAGCTCGTAAGATTCAGGACTAAAGTGTAGCCATGACCGGGTCAGCACGTCAGTAATCACATCCTTTATTCTTCCTATTGAGCATCTCATCCTGAACAGACCTCCTCTGGTACCCCTTCGGTGACCTTTTTCTGACTCTCTCAGTCATGGAGACCACTACAGGAGGAGACCTGTGGTTTGAGCTTGACCCATACATTTTCTTTTCTGAGAATCTGAATCTCTGGTGAAGATAACAAATGGAACAGAAGATAATTGGAACTAAGGCAAAGCCCTAAGGATAGTTTTCCAGTTCCTGGTCTTGCCTTTCTAAAGTTGCCTTAGCTCTTGTAGTACTTCTAATGTTTGTTCATCAGCTGTCCCTTTCTTTTGTAAGCAATACCAGCTTGCTGTATGCCATCATGTTGGAACTGACACATAGTTGACCCTCCAGTGATTTTTCAGAGGCTCCAAATCACACAGAAGGACATAGTCCATCAGTCTCCATGGAGCAGCTGGTTGATTTTAACCACCTGCCTTTGTATTGGCCTCACAACTCCTTATCTACTAGCTCATTGAAGCTCTCACAATCCCAGCAATCTTCCAACAAATCCTTTGAACCTTCTTTGGTTAGGCATTGGGATTGGGAAATATCTGTTGTCAAGGACCTCTCCCAAGTGCTACAGAATAGAGATGTCAAAGACTAAGATGAGCTTGATCCAATTGCTTCCTATGACTCTGAAAACTGAACAATAAATAAGGATGACAGAAGAAGAATTGATGCTTTTGAATTGTAATTTTAGAGAAGAGTAAAGAGTATCTCAGACTTTGAAAAGAACAAGTAAGTCTGATTTGGAGAAAGTGCAATCAGTGTGCCTCTTGGAGGCAAGGGTTGTGAAGTCTTGTCTCATATTTATGAGCCTTATGTCAGGAGAGGCAGTCCTTAAAAAAAACATTATGCTGAAAAAGGTGGAGTGTTAGAGAAAGATGAGAGGATACTCGACAAGCTATATTGACACAGTGTGTATAACAATAGGCTTAAGCATAGCACAGATAATAAAGATGGTACAAGATAGAGCAAGATTCTGATTTGTTGTTCATAATGTCACTTTGAGTCATAGTTGATTTGATTGAAGGAGGACTCATCTACAACCTGCTTTATGCAGACGGTACAACCTTGATTGCTGAAACGTTGGGAGGGCCTGAAGCATTTGCTGCAGAAGGTGAAAGACAGTAGTCTTCAATATGGATTAAAGCTTAATATTAAGACGACAGAAATTCTCACCACTGGGCCAGTTGGCAACATCATGATAGATGGAGAAGAGATTGAGGTTGTTAACAATTTAAGCTTGCTCGGCTCCACAGTCAACACTCTTGGTACCAGCAGTTAGGAAATGAATTGCATTGGGGAAGTCTACTGTCAGGGACCTCTCCAGAGTGCTGAGGAGCAATGATGTCAGTCTAGAGACTAGGGTGCACCTGACTCAGGCCACAGTCTTTGCAATTACATGATATACATAAGAGAGCTAAAAAATGAGTAAATATGACAGAAGAATTGATGCATTTGAATTGTGGTGCTGGAAAAGAGTATTGAACATACCATGCACTACCAGGAGAATAAATAGGTCTGTCTTGGAGAGAGTAAAACTTTCCAAATTTCTTCTTGAAGGCAACGATTTTGAAGCTCCATCTCACATTCTTTAGCCTCATGGCCATGAGGGACCAGGACATCAGGCCTGGAAGGGTGGAGGGACAGTACAGGAGAGGAAGACCCCTGATGGATTGACCCAATAACTGGGGCTATGCAATTAGGTGTGTCAGAGTCAGTGAGACTGACTCAGGATAGGGCAGGGTTCAGAGGTGTTGTATATAGGGTTGCTATGAGTCACAGGTGACTCAGTGGCACATAACAACTACAGCAACAACAGAAAAAGGTTATTAAGGAATCCTCCAATCCTGATGCCACATTTTTCTTCATAGAGTACAGTTTCTTGAATAATTTCTTCAGCATACATATTGAATAGGCATGGAGAAAGGACATGGCCTTGACACTTCTACTCCTCCAGACTCCTAACAGGGCTTCTCGTCAGCCAATGTCAACTGAGTGGAGAGCCTGGGGGGACAAAGGCAAGTCAGTGCCCCAGGGATACTGAGACCAGGGCCTGGGCTGTTGTGGGAAAGTCGAGGCTCCTCCAGTGAAAATTCTCTTTCTGATGGAACTGTTTGGGGGTGCAGTGGCAGCCAGCCTGTGTTCCTTAGATTCCTAGCTGCACCATGAATTGTGTCCCTTGCTGAAGTACTAATTACGTGGGCCAAGCATAACACCTGGCAGTTTACTTCCTTTCATATAGGGATGGATTAAATGTCCAGTATAAACTCATTTTCTATTTTGGGAAAGTTGACATTATGAGGGGCAGAATTGAGGGGCTGATTTTGGGAGCTCTGGTGACTCAATCTGTAGAGAGTCGTCCCTACTAATTCCCAGGCAGCCCCTCTCTAGTGATTTGAATCCACCACCAGCTCCCAGGGAGAAAGATGGACAGTTTTCTCCTATGCAGTTAACAGCCTCTTAAAATTCACTGGAGCATCGTCTGGGTATCACTTCTATCTCAACCACAACGAGTGTGAGGTTTTATAAGATTTGAAACTATATCCATTTAGGACTTTTCATATACTGCCAAATAAAAAGTGAATTTGACGCCATTCTCTCAATAATTCCCAGCTGAGCATAGATGTGCTGTGTGAATAGGTCTGTAAAGCACAGTCATATTGATTTTTAGGAATAAAGACTGGAGCCTCAATTGTCTAAACCTGAAGGGCTGTTTTTGTTTACCTTATTTTTTAAGGAACAAAACAATTAAAGCTGGAAAGTTGTTGCATATACATTCAATTTGCTAATAATAGGTTTTTGAAATTCCAACTACTTTGCACAAGCCCCTTTGGAAAATGGAATGAACTGTGTTCTGTTTTGTTGGTACCGTTGTTTTGCCTTTAAAGCTTGCCCTCCTGGTGCTTCCATGAAACCTGGCTGTCTCACCATAGGGTATGTGTTTCCTTATTTTTATAAATATTGAAGAGAAAAATAAATGATACCTTTCATGGAAAAATATTTTAAACAGTTGTTTCAAAGCAAGTTATTTTATCCCTGGCATGTTGGTTTAATAAATGTATAATTTTTTAAATTGCCAAGGCTATAGATTTTCAGTTTCATTCTTACTTATGGAAAATTACAAAGCAATACAGATATTTTTACAAGAAAGCCAAGCCTAGCCACAAGTTTAACTGTGTGGAGAAATAATGAGAATAGCTCACTTAACTTAAATGAAGATTTAAAATGTACTGTGAAGAAGTTAAGCTCAAATGCCAACTTTATTTTGTTTAGATAGCTCTTACACTGTAAATAACTAAGGTTGGTATGTGATAGTAACCTCCAGACAAGGCTGAAGACTGAAGGGCCTTTATTTATTACTAATGGAATGTCTATCTGTGTTTCATTGACTATGCAAAGGCATTTGACTGTGTGGATCACAACAAATGGCGGCTGACTCTGAGAAGAATGGGAATCCCAGAACACTTGATTGTGCTTATGTGAAACCTATACTTGAACCAGGAGGCAGTTGTTAGAACAGAGCAAGGAGACACTACATGGTTCAAAATCAGGAAGGGTGTCCGCCAGGGATGTATTTTGTCTCCGTACCTTTTAATCTGTATGCAGAACAGATCATCCAGGATGCTGGGCTGTATGAGGAGGAATGTAGCATCAGGACTGGAGTAAAATTCATCAACACCCTACGTTATGCAGACGACACAGCCCTGCTCGCTGAAACTGAAGAGGACCTGAAGCTCTTGCTGCAGGAAGTCGAGGACTATGGCCTTCAATATGGATTGAAGCTCAGCATCAAGAAGACAAAGATGGTCACCGCTGGGCCAATTCGCAGCATCATTATGGACGATGAAGAGATTGAGATTGTCAGCAGCTTCAGTTTGTTTGGCTCTATAGTCAACACTCTTGGTACCAGCAGCCAGTAAATCAGGAGACAAATTGCATTGGGAAAGTTGGCTGTCAGGGACTTCTCCAGAGTATTGAAGAGCAATGACATCAGTCTGGAGACTAAGGTGTGCCCAATCCAGGCCATAGTTTTCACAGTTGCTTGCTGTACATCAGAGAGCTGGACAGTGGCTAGGGATGATCGAAAGAAAATTGATGCCTTTGAGCTGTGGTGCTGGAGAAGAGTGTTGTATATACCATGGCTGGCTAGGAGACCAAACAGGTTCGTCCTGGAGAGGGTGCAACTGGGCTGCTCCTTGGAAGCAAGGATTCTGAATCTTCATCTGACATACTTTGGACATGTTACAAGGAGGACATGTTGCTCAAACCCAGTGGTGTAGGCGCTGTGCCATCTGTCTCTATGCAGCTTCTTGCCACTAGGCCATGAGAGCTCCCTTTTTGTCTTGTTTTTAATGAGAATTCTGCTAACGTTCATATCTTGTTGCTCTACAGGTTAAAGGCATTCCAGTGGCATGGTGCATGGGGAGCTGCACTGCTAACCCAAAGGAGGGTTGAATTCACCAGCTCCGCTGAGGGAGAAAGATGGACACGCACGTCCCCTGCAGGTTACAGCCTCTGAAATCCTGCTGGAGAGCCAGCCATGAACGAGTTCTGACTTGATGACAGTGAGAATCAACAGGAGCTCTCGGTGAGGTTTTTACTCCACTTGCTTCTTTTAAAATGTTCTTTTGTATTTAATTTTCTTTTTTCAGTTTGATTGTGATATGCCTCAGATGAGATTACATGTTTCATATTTACCCTACCTGGTGGTCTTCAGCCTTTCAGAATCAGTGGTTTGATGTCTAACCACAACTTTGGAACATTCTTTGCCGTTATTACCTCACATACTGGTTTTCCTGCTATCTCTCTGGTATTCAAAACATATGTTACGTCTTCATAAATCCTTCTATCATTTTGGAATATCCCATTGCAGTTTTTTCTTTTCCCTCTCATTCTTGTTTTTATTTACATTCCAGTTCAGGAAATTTTTATTGACATACATTCGATTTCTATTGATGTTTCTATGACCTTTGTTCAGGCTTCTTGCCTCAGCCTTACCCAGTCTACGAAAGAGCTTATCAAAGACATTCTTCGTTTCTGCTTTGAATCTGCTCCTAACTCATAGTGACCTTCCATCAGGTCTCTGAAGCTAACAGTCTTCCTTCTTGTCCATCTTTTTCCCACAGAGTGGCTGGTGAATTTTAACCACTGGCTTCCAATGACCAGGCCACATTTTACACAGGTCTGCTTTTCTTTTTATTATTAGTCTCTCCAGACACGTTGTCATTGAACCAAATCCAACTTGTGACAATTCTCTCTCAGGCTGTTGAGGTTGTGAATCTATTTTCACAGGAAGAGAATGCCTGTCCTTCCTCCATGGAGCAGCTAGTGGATTTGAACTACCAGAGATGGATAGGTGTTTGCTTAGCTGTTTAACATGTGGCAGACGAGGCTTCAGAGCTGCTTCAATGCCTGTTGGAGCGTTTTCTAACATTTCCTGTTAGTTTTTGGTTGTTTTTTTCCTGTTAGTTTTTTGAGTTTCCATCTCTGTTTGCATTGTCCCCAGCTGTTGCACATTTTCCACTAGAGTCCTGGTATCTGTCAATTCTTTACAATAATTGCAATTCTTAAGATTTGAAAATTTGTGGTATAAAGAAATCTGGTTCCAAAACTTGCTTTAACTTGTCAGAGTGTTTTAGGTTTTAATTTGCCTTTTAGTACTTGATAGAGAAATCTTGATGTAATGTATTTGGACTGAGGTGAATGTGTGTTACTGTGACATTTATCTGTTATTCTGGCTAAGAATTAGGCTGTGTTTATTGTTTCCTGTTCCTATAGGTTCAGAGGCCTGAACTATTTTTTATGTCCTTGTTTTGTCTTCTCTGGGTTTGTCTAAGGACTACTTCTTAAGTAGTGACTGTGCCTTGCAACTCTTTGATCTATAATTCATTGTTATTTTCCTGAATCCCTAATGACTTGATAGCAAGGTATGGAAATGATGTGAACAGGGCTATCTTTACCTACACTACCTTCATAAAGGCAAAAAATCCCCATCAACAGCAACAGCAACCCAGAGTCAATTCCTATGAGGTTAGACACCACCAAACTCCAATCCTTTTCACCAGTTCTTACGCCACTGTCTCTCCCACAGCTCTCACTACTTCTTTCCTGGGTTTGCTAATTCACTGTAGTGTCCACACAGAACTTATAGACAATATTCGCAGTTTTAGGGCTTATTATAAAAGCAAAAAGCAACACGTTATAATTCAGGAAAAGAAGCATTCAGAGTATAGGTTTTCAGTTAAGATAACCTCTTTCCAGCCATGTCTAATGACAGACTCTCATCTTTGTTGCCTGTAGGACTGTGTGTGTGTGTGTGTGTGTGTGTGTGTGTGTGTGTGCACGTGCACGCACAAGCGCACGTGTGCTCTTGTGTTAGGTGCCTTCGTGTCAGTTCCAACTCATAGAATTCTTGTGTACAAGAGAACAAAATCCTTTGCTCAACAGAATATACTTTCTTTATATGTGATATTCTTGGCATTACCCACAACTTATCTGGTCTTTGGTTATTAGTGTTAAGTGCTTCAAATCTGTTATTGAAGTGGTCTCTAAGTTCAGATAGGGTGTACTTGAGGCTATATTTTATCTCTCATTAAATTATTTTCATTTTTCTGAGCTTCATTATGAACTTTTCAATGAGCAATTGGTGGTCTGTCCACAGTTGACCCCTGGCAGTGTCCTGACTGAGATGATGATCTTCAGAGATGCCATCTCTTTCCTCAGATGTTGTTGTTATGTGCCATTGAGTTGCCTGCAACTCATAGTGACCCTATGTACAACAGTCCTAAATCCTGCTCTATCCCTTGTTAATCTTATTGTCTCTGACATGGCCATCCCCATTATCCCAGTGACTGACTCAATCCACCTCATATAGGGTCTTCCTCTCTTGTGCTGTCCTCCCACTCTCACAAGCATGACTTCCCTCTCCAAGGACTGATCCCGCCTTGCATCATGTCCAAAGTATGTCAGGCAAAGATTCAGAATCCTTGCCTCCAAGGACCAGCCTAGCTTCACCCTCTCTTGCATAAACTTGGTTTTTTGTCCTCAGATGTAGCAGATCTGATTCTTGCTTTCCATCAAATGAGATTAATGAGTATCATTGCCACTTAGTTGTTGTTTTTTTAAAAAAAGATACTTGCAATGAGTCAATCATTGATTATATAAAATTCTATCATATGATATCTGGCTTCATGTCTGTTATCAAGGCTATGTTTTTCAACTATTAATCCTTCTTCTTTGTTTCCAGTTGTTGTATTTCTGTCACCAGTTACTATTATTGCTACTTGATTGCGTTTTCTAAGAAGTGTGTAGTTCTCACCTTCTTTATCTTTAATCTTTGATGTGTGAATTTGTGTGAGGTTTAACAGATCTTCCTTGTATGAGTATGGATATTATCCTATCTCTGACAACGTTTTACTTTGCAGTAGATATTGAAATGCTCTTTTTTTTGTTTTCAGGTTTTTATTGGGGGTTGAAGTGGAGGGCCCATCCTCGGAGGTGCTCACAGTTTCTTCAGCCACCCCAGGCTGGGACCCAGGGGGTCCTGGGGGTGGTTGGGCACGTCAGGCATGTTCCCATCATCTCGGAGGGGCACTGGGTAGCTGTAGGGGGTGACCTCATTGATCATGGAGGCATACTTGGTGTAGGGGCTTAATGAGGGCAGAATTACAGCGAGACCCGCGATGGTGAAGGACATGACCAGCACCGGCTTCTTGTCCCAGGCATTCTTGAGGAAAGCTGTGAGTCTAGTCGCCATTGTGGCCTCCGCGGTGGCAACGGCAACAGCAGGAGCAACAAGAACGCAGAGCACTGAAATGCTCTTTTTAATGATGATTACAATGCTTTTCCTCTTTAATTTGCCCTTCTGGCTTAGTGATTACAGCCAGATAATTGATGGCATATAGACCGTAAGATAGTGACCCTCAGGAATTATGTATTTATAAGCTAGTCCACATTTAACCTCCAGAAAATTATCAAGATGAGTATTTAGCAATTAGTAAGCTGACTAGGGAGGATAGAAGGAGAATTGATGCCTTTGAGCTGTGGTGCTGGAGAAGAGTATTGAATGTACCATGGACTGCCAAGAAAAC
>NW_006400177.1:719903-722127 GCF_000299155.1 Elephantulus edwardii
AACAACAACAACAACAACAACATGAAGGATGGAGAGTGAAAGTGGCCTTCAGTGCTTTGGGGGACACTAGTTTCTGTCAAGGATGATGGAAAACTTCAGAAATAAATTAGAGGTGATCAAGCAACAAGATGAATATAATCTCACTGAATTTCCCACATAAAAAATATTAAAATAGTCGATGTCTTATTGCACACATATTTACCAAAATAAAAAAAATTAGATGGACAGAACTGAGAGAAAATGTTCATGAGATGATGCAAGTTAAAAGGTATAATAGAATTGTTCGTGGACAGATTAAAATGTGTTCACATCTCCCTCTGTACACTATCCTAAGTACTTGTTTGTTGCTGCATTTTGCCCTTGCTGGCTCTCCTAGCATCTCTTCACTTCACCTAAGACACTTTTGAGATACAATCTCAGTCCAATAGCAGTGGCAAAGTTTTAACAAGACAGCAAGTTACAACAGTTGAGAGATAGGAACTCTTATACACTGTTGGTGGAATTGACTGCCACTCCGGAGGGCAGTTTGGTGTTTCCTCAAAAAGCTGAACATAGAAATTCCATATGACCCAGCTATTCCATTGCTTGGAATATACCCTGAGAAAATGTGAACTGAGGCACAAATGGAGACTTGTACACCAATGTTCATAGCAGGATTATTCATGACATCATAACAGCATGGAAACAGTCCAAATGTCCAACCACAATCAAATGGATTGAGAAATTTTGGTACATTCACACAGTAGAATACTACGTAGCATGCAGGAGCAATGCTTTTGTAAATCACTATCTATCTTAGGAGGGACTGAAGAACATTATGCTGCTAAGTGAACTAACTCAGTCCAGTAAGGACAAATACTGTATAAGACCATTATTGTAGAAAGACATAACTAGTGAGAAATGTATGACGCTCTAAGTGGGGAGGGTGGAAGCAGAGGGGTGAGGATGGGTGGGGTCACGCATAGGGCTGCTGAATCTGCTGGACAGAAGAAGGGGTGGGTTAAGGAAATGAGAAAAATCCAGTGTGAAAAAACAGTGCATGCAAACATAGTAAACTAGTATAAAATAAAATTTTCTATTTTAAAAAAGTTAGTAGCTTCTACAAAGTACTGTCGGTCCAATTAGCCAAATCGTACATTTTTATATATTTCTGTGCAGTGTAAAGAGTTTGCAAAACCCAAATGATGTTTTCAGCCATGAAGTGTGTTTGAACTACTCTGGCAGGTACTTTTTCTTCTGACCTTTAAATAAGCTTATCAAATTTGAAAGGGACCCTAGGTCCTTAGCACTATGAATTTTTGGCACATGTTGACCATTATTATTTTATCATAAAATTTCCATTTTTCTGTTAAAGACTTTATTAACATCTCAGGTATGGGTTTATTATATTAGAGCCAATTTTTCTTTCCCCTCAGAAGTACATAACTTTAACTTTCATAATGAGATCCAGTAAGAGAATTGAGTTTGACATTCAGGTTCATTTATAGTCAGTGTTTTAGAAGTAATCTATAAAATCAAACCTATACTAACAATTTTCCAGGTAACAATATCCTGTTAATCAAGCAACAGTGTTTTTCCTATCATGGCAAGGATTTGTCTCACATACTTTGGTCACATGGCCAGGAAGGACCAGTCCTTAGAGAAGGACATCATGCTTGAAAGTGTGGAGGGACCGTGCAGGAGAGGAAGCCCCAGGATGAGACATACTGACTCAGTGACTGGAGAAAGGGACTAGGTTTGCTGGAGATGATGGTGATTGGTTCAGGATAGAGCAGGCTTCAGAGAACTATTATACATAGGGTTACTATGAGTGACTCGATGGCACATACCACCACCACCACCACATACCTCACGGGCACAGAAGAAAGAAGATAAAATCCTATGAAATTTTATAATGTCTCTTTAAGAGACAGAATGAGAATAAATGACATTTTATGCTATTTTTCACATTATTTTAAATTCTTGTTGAAGAAAAACAATGATAATATCTTGCTTGCTGTCATTTAAAACAGATCTGTGATACAAATAAAACAATGGGCAGCAGATATATGGGAAGGGGAGGAGACTTGCTTAGATACTTTTATTGGATCATAGGAAATAAAACCTCAAACTGGAAAATGTTGTTGTTTTTATGTGCTGTTGAGTCTGCCACTCATAATGACCCTGTGTACAATAGCCCTAAACCCTGCTCTATCCTGTGCCAATCTCACTGTCTCCGACACAC
>NW_006400177.1:722567-747829 GCF_000299155.1 Elephantulus edwardii
TTTCCTGGCTGCTGGTGCCAAGAGTGTTGACTGTGGAGTCAAGCAAACTAAAGCTGTTAACAATTTCAATCCCTTCAGCATCCATCCTGATGGCGCTAATTGGCCCAGTCATGAGAATCTTTGTCTACTTGATATTGAGCTTTCTTGATACTGACTTTCTGCAGCAGGAGCTTCAGGTCCTCCTCAGTTTCAGCAAGCAGGGTTGTGTTATCTGCATAATGCAGACTGTTGATGAATCTTCCTCCAATCCTGATGCCACACTTCTGACACAGCCCAGTGAATCCCAGTCTGTTCCCAGGCAACAACAATCTGTGATAAAGAGGAAACAGCAGTTAATGTTGCTAAGGGCTTGCAGACTCACTTCCCTCATAGCACTCTTGGTGGTAAATCCGTAGTTTGAGTGCTGCTTGAGTTTAACAGTGATTTTGCTTCTAGAACAGTGACTCTCCCTCCAGGTGTGGCTCTTGTAACCAGCACCATCCTCATCACCTGGGAATTTGGTGGGAATGAGAATTCCCTGCCCACAGCAATCTGAGTTTTCACCGCCCTTCAGGTATTAAGTAAGTAATAATTCATTAAGTAATAATTAAGCTTCTGTAGCTTGAGAACCACTGTGGCTAGGAAACATGGTAAGTCTGTTTATAACTGATCCTATCTGAGAATGTCTTTCTATGCACATTTGCAGACATGTAGAGGCCTGTGGTGGGTGAAGACATTTGAGCAGACACTTGTGGTTGACAACTGAAGTCACGCGACTGTATCATAGGAGGAACCCCTTGGGACAATGCTACTCTGTAACTGGGGTGGGAGAATGCATCCTGAGTTGATCTGAACTCTTTAGCAAGAGATTGGCTTTTGGTTGTTTTGTAGACACAAAGTCATAATTAGGTTGAAGGAACTCTGACTAAATCGGTTGTAAAGAAGTTTCATTCTTGCTTGGAGGGCTGAAATAGAGCAGAGCCTCTTAAGTTTCTTTCACTCATCTTTTCTCATGCCTGATATTACAGCTGCAAAAGTTGCCTGAGCAAACTTAGAAGACAGTATCATTGAATTTGATTTCAAGCAGTATCTGGAAAAGCAGTGCAGTAGGAGATATCTTTCAGGCAGAAAAGGCTTCTTTATTCCTTAAATAGAGTGGAAAATGACTCCCAGCAGACTGTTAAAAGCCTCCCTCCCGTGGAGGTGGAGATGCAGTCTGGGGCACATGCACTCTCCTTTTCCTACTGCTTGAGAGGTCAGGGATGATGAGGGCTGTGCACTGGAGAAGAGATACTGTCATTATCTTGTTCCTGATATTGAGAAGATAGCTGGTTGAAAAGGAGGGGAAGAGCCTCATTTTTCAAACTAAAGAGGATTTAGTTCAGCATGTTGAGACAAAAATTGAAGGAGATGCAGGGAAGTTCTGACACTATTCTTATCCAAAATCCAGCAGCCATCTAACCAGACCTTCACACAGTTGTGTGTGAGGTAGCGAGCCAGTGAAAAAAGAAAACAACATGTATGTCATAAGATATTGCAACAAGTACCAGTTTTAATTATGCATTTATATTTTGTCCTAGTTGATGTAAAATGGGCTATGCATGGTGTCTGGGTTGCTTATTGATTTTATATAATTGTTTTGGTTTTGCCCATTCTCCTTCAATTTGTATCTCTGTTAACTCTCCATGATTGATTCTTTCTGAGTATAAATTGCTTCCTGCTACTTTGTATATTAGTGATCTTGTTGTTGTTATGTGCCATCAAGTTGCCTGCAAACTCGTAGCCACCCTATGTACAACTCTGAAAGTCTGCTCTATCCTGAGCCAATTTCATTGTCTCCTACACACTTGCTCACGTTACCGCAGTCACTGAGTCAATCCATCTCATCTAAGATCCTCCCCTCTTGTGCTGTCCCTCCATCCTTCCAAGAATGATGTCCTTTTCTAAGGACTGGTCCCTCCTGGTAACATGCCCAAAGTATTTGAGGTGGAGTTTCAAAATACTTGCCTCCAAGGAGGAGCCTGATTTCAGCCTATCAAGGATAGATCTGTTTGTTCTCTTAGCAGTCCATAATATATTCAATGCTCTTCTCAAGCACCACAACTCAAAGATACTATTCTTCTATCATCCTTAGTCATTTCCCAGCTTTCTGATGCATGGCAAGTGACTACAAAGGCCATGGCCTGAATCAGGCACACCTTAGTCTCCACACTGACATTGTTGCTCTTCAGTACTCTGAAGAGGTCTCTGACAGTCTACTTTCCCAATGCAATTTGTCTCTTGATTTCCTGGCTGCTGGTACCAAGAGTGTTGATTATCGAGTCAAGCAAGTCAAAGTTGTTAACAATCTCAATCTCGTCTCTGTCTGGCATGATATTACTAATTGGTCCAATAGTGAGAATCTTTGTTTTCTTGATGATGAGCTACAATCCATATTGAAGGCCACAGTCCTTGACCTTCTGCAGCAAATGCCTCAGGTTCTCCTCATTTTTGCAAGCAAAGTTGTGTCATCTGCATTATGCAGATTTTTTATGAATTTTTTAAATTTTTATTGTATTATTTTTATGTGTACCATCAAATCAGATCTGACTGGTACGGGAGGAGATTGCCCTCTCCTTCTCCAGCAGAGCATCTGGTGGATTTGAACCACATACCTCTGGGATTGCAGTGAGATTTTTTATGAATTTTTGATGCCACACTTGTCTTCATAAGTTCTAGCCTCCCAGATGATCTGTTCTGCACATATATAGAAAAGGTATAGAGATAGGATGCATCCCTGGTGTACACATTTCCTGATTTTGAACCATTCAGTGTTTCCTTTTTCTGATCTGATGACTCTCTCCTGCTCCAAGTATAAGCACAAATCAAATATTCTGGGATTCCCATTCTTCTCAGAGTTAGCCACAATTTGTGATTCACAGTCAAATGCCTTTGCATAGTCAATGAAACACAGATAGACATTTCTCTGGTACTCTCTGCTTTCAGCTAAGATCATCTAACACTGGCTCTAATGTCCTTAGTGCCATGGCCTTTTCTAAACCCAGCCTGCACATCTGGAAGTTCTCTGTGGATGTGCTGTTCCAGTTGTTTTTGGATCATTTTCAGCAGGACCTTGCCTGCATATGATATTAATGATATTGTTTGATAAGTCTCACACTTTCACAGGTCACCTTCTATTTTTAAAATTGAAAGAAATATAGATCTCTTCCAGTTAGTTAGCCAGGCAGTCTACCTCCAGATTTCTTGGCCCAACCTGGTGAGCACATCGGGGACAACAGCTCTTTGTTGAAATGTCAGCTGGTATGCCATCAATTCTTGGGGCCTTATTTTTTGCCAATTCCTTCAGAGTGGCTTGATCTTCCTTTTTCATCACCATAGGCTCTTGATTATATGTGGTTTTATGAAATTCTTCTGTGTCAGCCAGTTCCTTTTGGTGTAGTGTCGCTGTGTACTCCTTCCATCTTCTTTTGATGCTTCCCGGGTCATTCAACATCCTATCCACAGCGACTCGAGGCTTGAATTTGTTCTTCAGTTCTTTCAGCTTTAAAAATTCTGAGCAAACTTTGTCCCTTTTGATTTTCCAACTCCAGCTCTTTGCACATTTTATTTTAATACTTTGCTTTGTCTTCCTGTGTTGCCCTTTGAAATCTTCTGTTCAGGTCCTTAACATCTTGATTTCTTCCCTTTGCTTTGGCTTCTCAGGACTCCAGTGCAATATTCAGAGTCTCATTGGACATCCATCTTGGTCTTTTCTTCTTCCTTCATCTTTGTAATGACATTTTGCATCCTTCATGGATGATATTCTTGATACCCTCCCATAACCTATATGGTCTTAGTTTAATAGTGTTCAAGGCCTCAAACCTGTTCCTAACCCTAACCCAAAAGCCACTGGGCCTGGAGGTCACTTCAAAAACATGGTCTCACCTAATTGTGCTAATCCTCTGAGGTTTGCACCATTATAAGCATCGCTTTACATGTACAAATACCAATGTTTGGAAACCTATGGAGTAACCAGCTTTTAAATAATGGAGCCAAAATTGGACCTTCGAACTCTCTGACTCAAACCCTCTTTATTTTTGCACTCCACTGTCTCTCTCAGTCATAATTATGACTTAAGACTGGTATTTTAGACCATGCTACCAGCACATTAAGACCAAGTTCTGCATGACACCAGATTTGGTATTTTCAGTTGTATCCTGTGCATCTAAAAGTTTGACAGTGAACAAGAAAGACAGAAGTATTGACACTTTTGAATTGTGTTAGAGTATTTAATAGCCATAGCGTGCTAAAAGAACAGACAAATTTGTCTTGAAGAAACAAGTGCTCCCGAGTGCTCCTTAAGGGCAAGGGTGGTGAAACTTTATCTTAACTTACTTTGAGCATATTTCAAGAGGAACCGGGAGGGTGAGAGGAGAGAGTGGAAGAGAGGGAGAGGAGAGAGGGACGGAGGGCGGGAGGGAGGGAGAGAGATCCAGAGAGATCATGCTGGGAAAGGTAATTATTGTTCAGTGCCATCGAGTTGAGTATGACTCATAATGACCCTGTGAACAATACATCTGAACCCTGTCCTATCCTGTGCCATCCTCACAATCACCAATACACTCATGTCCATTGCTGCAAGCATGATGTCCCTCTCCAAGGAATAGCATCTCCTAACAACATGCCCAAAGTATGTGAGATAAAGGTTGATTGTATAGGACCCAGCCAAGACATGGCCATCAGCTAGGATATTATCCTGCTGCACCAGATACGTGCCTCAGCTGGAAGGCTCCAGCACCCACTCAGGGAAAGGTCAACTAAAGAGAGAAAGACCCTCAAGGAGATGGATTGACTCATTGACTATCACAATGAGCTTGAATGTGGCAGAGATAGTGAGCATAGTGCAAAATAGAGGAAGTTTCAGATCGGCTGTTCTTAGGGTCTCAATGAGTTGTAATTGACTGCACAGCACCTAATAACTGCAATCAGTATGTGTGTTGTCCTTGATCTTGCCTTGTCTTGTAGTCTTGTTGAAAGTCCGGCTCCTTGAGAAGCTGTGCATATCTTTATAATGTTGACTCTGTAGTTCTCATATATTTGGAAGTCAAGGTGTCAAATAGGAAAATAATAAAAGCAAACCAAACAAAATTGGAAATTTCTTTTTAAAAGTTAGTTTGATTTATCATTAACTGAGACACATTTTATTAATTGTGGTTTATTTTTTATATCACATAATTCACCCATTTAATGAAACTAATTAAATAATTTTTAGTAAATGTACTAAGTTGTGCAGCCATCCATATAACTGAGTTTTATGATATTTTCATCACCACCAATAAGTTCCTTTATACCCATATATTCTTAATCTTCACTCACCTGTCCACCCCAGGGAACAAATGTCAACTATATATGTGCTTAGACTGGACAGAGTACAGAAATTATTGAACAGTATTGTTAATATCACATGCAAGCAAGATTCTGTTGAAAACTATCCGAAACTGACTGGAGCGGTACATCAGCAGAGTACTTCAAGATGTGCAGTCTGGGTTTAGAAGAGGCTGCAGTACTAGGGATATTATAGCTAATGGTAGGTGGATCTTGGCTGAAAATAGAGAGTACCAGAGATATAGCTATTTGTAGATCATTGACTATGCAAAGACATTTTTCTGTACGGATCACAACAAACTATGGCTGACTCTCAGAAGAATGTGTATGCCAGGACATTGATTGTGCTAATGTGAAACCTATACTTGAACCAGGAGGCAGTTGTCAGAACAGAGCAAGGAGACTGCATGGTTCAAAATCAGGAAGGATGTTCACCAGGGGCGTATTCAGTCTCCATACCTTTTCAATCTGTATGCAGGACAGATCATCCAGGAGGCTGGGCTCTGTGAGGAGAAATGTGGCATCAGGATTGGAGTTAGACTCATCAATAACCTGCATTAAGCAGATGACAAAACCCTGCTTGCTGAAACTGAGGAGGACCTGAAGTGCTTGCTGGAGAAGATCAAGAACTGTAGCCTTCAATATAGATTGAAGCTTGACATCAAGAAAGCAAAGATTCTCACCAATGGTCCGATTGACAGCATCATGATAGATGATGAAGAGATTGAGATTGTTAACAGCTTTAGTTTACTTGGCTCCACAATCAATACTCTTGGTACTAGCCGCCAGGAAATTAAGAGACAAATTGCATTGGGAAAGTCAACTGTCAGGAATCTCTCCAGAGTACTGAAAAGCAACCACATCAGTCTGGAGACTAAGGAGCATAATCCAAGGCCATAGTCCTTGCAATTGTTTGCTGTGCATCAGAGAGCTGGACAATGACTAGGGATGATAGAAAGAGAACTGATGTCTTTGAGCTGGTGCTGGAGAAGAGTGTTAAATATACCATGGACTGTTAAGAGAAAGAACAGATTTGTCCTCAAGAGGGTGAAGCCAGGTTGCTCCTTGGAGGCAAGGATTCTGAGGCTTCATCTGACATACTTTGGGCATGTTGCAAGGCGGGTTCAGTTCTTGGAGAGAGTACATCATACTTGGAAGGGTAGAGGAATGGAGAAAGAGAGGGAGACCACTGATGAGATGGATAGATACAGTGACTGGGGTAATGAGGTTAGGTGTATTGGAGAAAGTAAATTTGGCACAGGATAGAGCAGGTTTTAAGGCTGTTGTACATAGGGTCTCTATGAGTTAGTTGCCAGCAACTCAACAGCACATAACAGCAACATAGAGATAATATGAACATCTACTTTCAGTTTCTATAGTTTGCCTTTTCTGAAAATTTCATTTAAACAGATCACACAATTACGTTAGATCTGGCTCTTTTCACTTAGCATGTTGATGGTGGGATTCATCCACGTCATAGCTGTCGTAGTAGTTGCTTCCTTTCTGTTGTGTAGGAGTATTCTACGTACGGATATGCCACCTTTGGTCTCTGCATTCACTGGTTGATGGACAGTTAGACTGTTTCCAGATTTGGTTATTAGGAGTAATTTCATTTTGTAATTTCTCTGTCTTTATTTAGACATACTTTTTAATAGATAACTGAGAGTGGTCATGTGATTTGTTTGCTGAGTTGTATGGTAAACTTATATTTCACCTTTTAAGAAATTGCTGAGCTGTTTTCCAGAGCAGCTGCAATACCTTTCATCTTCATCAGCACTGGACATGGTCTTTTCTTTCTCTGTAACCTCAGCAACAAATGCTATAACCCTGTGATTTAAATTCTTCTTTCCGCAGTGACTAACGATACTGAGTAGCTTTTCATATGCTTCTTGGCATCCTGTATATCCTCTTTAATGAAATTCCCATTCAAATAATTTTTGATTGGCTTTTTTGTCTTATTATTTACGTAGAAGATTCTTTGTATATTTGAGGTTAAATTATGTAGTCCCAAATCTATGTATGTGTCAGTGTGTTTGGAAAACACAGTATATAGCGCTGGAATCTCTGTATACATCAAAGGCATTGAAGCCACATCAGATAATTTAAGTGGTGATGAGCAAATTGAAAATTATTAAGTTTCAAATATCTATAACTATTATTTTCTGTGAGGTCTTATTCCCTTATAGCTGGAGTCATTGAACACAGTCTGATATTCAAAAGAGGGCTGTTGTTTTTACACGGTGGTTATTTTAACATGATGTTAAATTCTCTTTCACATGATGCTAAATTCTTTCCATTAAGCCCGCATCCTTGATTTTTCACAGCTTGTGACTGCTTTGGTACATCAGTACAGTGAAAGTGCTGCTACGTGACTTTCACGGTGAGGTCATAAAGGGCCAGGCAGTTTGTGTCTCATCCATGACCACTCTCTGTTATCTATTAAAAAATATGTCTATATAAAGACAGAGAAATTACAAAATGAAATTACTCCTAATAACCAAATCTGGAAACAGGAAAGAGCAAAGAAAGATGAATGGATGTGGAGATCCCAGGAAAGAAGCAGAAAGTACCTGTTATGTCTCTTTGGAGACCAAGATGCATCTGATACAGGCCATGGTCTTTGCAATCACTTGTTATGCATCAGAGAGTTGGACAATGACTAAGGAGGATAGAAGGAGAATTGATGCCTTTGAGTTGTGGTGCTGGAGTATTGAGAATACCATGGACTGCTAGGAAAACAGACAGATTCATCCTGGAAAGGGTCAAACCGGGCTGCTCCTTGGAGGCAAGGATTCTGGGGCTTTGTCTGACATACTTTGGACATGTTGTGAGGAGGGACAGGTCCTTGGAGAGGGACATCATGCTTGGGAGGGTGGAGGGACAGCGTAGGAGGGGAAGGCCCTCTATGAGATGGATTGATTCAGTGACTGGGGTAATTGGGATGGGTGTGTCAGAGACAGTGTGATTGGCACAAGACAGAGCAGAGTTTAGGGCTGTTGTACATAGGGTTGCTATGAGTCGCAAGCGACTCGACGGCACATAACAACGACAACAACAACAACATTAGGAAACAGAATGTTTTTAAATTGTTGGATGACAAACTTACTTGCTCTGTAAACATTCACAGGAAACACTAAATAAATAAGACTACCAGGGCTTAGTAGGAAAGGCCAACATGGATCCTAATTGTTCTTTCAGTGATCATAAGGGGCAGAAATACTGTCAAGATTGCACAAAATAAGTTCCATAATAGGAATATTGCCCACATGTTGTTGTTGTTGTTATGTGCCGTCGAGTCACTTGCGACTCATAGCGACCCTATGTACAACAGCCCTAAATCCTGCTCTATCCTGTGCCAGTCTCACTGTCTCCGATACACTTATCCCGATTACCCTAGTCACTGAACAACATGTCGGAAGTATGTTAGACAGAGCCTCAGAATCCTTGCCTCCAGGGAGCAGCCCGGTCAGGGGAACAATTATACCATCAGAGAGGACACACTGTCCACTACCAGGGGTTAATTGTATGGTTAACGGTTCTGCAATATCTTCCTCTAGAGCATTACTGTTCACTCTCCAGGCCTGTCTGCTGTCTGGCTGCAAGGTGATCCCTGGGGTAGATACAGTTCCAGATGAGCCCCTCAGGTTGGAAGGCACTCAAAATAGGACTGAGGAACAGCTCCCTCCTCCAAGAGTCATCTACCTGACTGGTGTGGATTGAGTAAAGCTTTCACCAGTGAAGGACTTTGTTTTCCTAACGTGACAAAACTCAAAATGAGGAAAAGAAATGGCAAACATTCATTTATAATTAGAATGAGAACTGTAAGAAGTATGGATTGAGGGATATTGGAAGCTGTATAAACTAAAATGCAGCACATAACAATCTATATTACAGAAATTAATGCTCTGAGATGGACTGGGATTGGACATTTTGAATGAGCCATTCGTATGATCTACGGTGCCTGGAGTAACAATTGAAAAGGAATAGTGTCGCATTCACCTTCAAAAAGAACATTTCAAGATCTATCCTGATGTACATTGAAAGAGTACTACCAATACAAGGAAGACCTGCTAATAAAGCAGTTATTCAAATAGATGTACTAATGATGAAATCCAAAGATGAAGGAGGTAGGATTTCTACCAACTTTTGCAGTCTGAGTTTGACCAAGTACACAATCAAGATACATGAATATTGGTTACTGGCATGCAAATATTGGAAATAATAATGAATAACTGGTATTTAGAAGATAAGCCTTGGTGACAGAAATGAAGCTGGAGATCATATTATAGAATTTTATCTGATGAATAGGAGTTGTACAATAAATAAGGATGACAAGAAGAATCAATTCCTTTGAGCTATGGTGTTGGAGAAAAATACTGAATATCCCAGACTTCCAAAAGAACAAATAGATATGTCTTGGAGAAAGTAGAGCCAGTATGCTCCTTGGAGACAAAAATGACCAAGCTTTGTCTTACATATTTTTTGCATTTTATTAGAAGAGGCTCTTTCTCTCTTGGACGTGTGGAGGAAGGGTCTGTGAAAGAGGAAAACCTACAGTTAGATGAATTGACACAGTGACTGCAGCAATTAGCTCAAGTATGTCAGAAATGGTGCGGATGGCGCAGGACAGGACAGGGTTCAAGGTTGAAATCTGTTGTTTGTAGGGTCACTATGATTTGTACTTGACTCACCAATCCCTAACAACAACAACAAGAAGGAACTCTGGTGATCCTGTGATTAATGTCACATTAACGTTTTCATGGGAAAGCCCATAAAAACACCCAGCACAGAGTCTGACCCCTGGTAGATACTCAGCTCATGTCAGATACTGATAGCACGCACTTCATCTCCAAAAGTTGCAATGCTAGTGCTAACGCCCTTTATGCTGTTGTGGCTTAAAATGATGAATGCAGGAAGCACAACTCACCTCGTACTTCTATCCATTGTCGATCTTTAAACCTCTGTGGCTCAGAACTCCTAAGAGCAGAAAGCACATTTATTTTTAACAGTTGATTAAGAGGGAGTCTTTTAATGCAGAAGTTTACGCTGTGAGATGTATTTCAGAAGTATGTTTACAAGAATAGTTTTCAATGTACTTTCTGTGGTGGTTCTATCTGCTTGGGGCCATCTGTGGATTTCAGATGGCTCCAAATTTCCTTACTATGCCGTTGGAATCTCAACAGGTGAAAAGAAACAATTTATTTTGCATGTTCAGTGCTCTATTTTCACATCTTAGTAAAGTATCGGGGTAGGGTGAGCACGTGAAAATTCATGGTATACCTTCCTTTTTTTATTTCTTAGTAAGTTTCCATTTAAGTTCTTGTCTTACAGCTCACTGACTCTCTGTTCCATCTCTTTTGTTCTACTTTTTTGTCCCTCCAGTGTGTTGGACAGTTCTGCCATTTTGATCTTAATATTCTGGATTGCATTTTCATGCATTTCTGTTATTTCCAGTATTGTGTTTGCAGTACCCCCTCTGTCTTCTGATCATTGTTTTTAAGTTCTTGTACCTCTTTACCTATAGTTTCAATTCTTCTTCCATCTTTAGTATTTTCATCTGTAATTATCCAAGTTCCTCCCCACTGATATTTTTCTTCTGGCTCCTTGTCTCTGGAATTTGTTTTTCCAATGTCTTTCATTGTTTCTTCCATCATTTGAACCTTCTGTGGCTTTAAAAATAATTCCACATCAATAAATTTCTTCTCATTCTCTATCTCTTGGATATTCACTTTATACATAGCTTCCATTGTTTCTTCTATCATTTGTATCTTCTTCTGTAGCTGTTTGAATGACTCCATGTCAATATGTATCTTCTGCCTCCCTGAGTCTGTGGTTTTCATTAGGTCTGAGTTATACTCTGCTTTTCTGAAGAAGGCTTAATTTGTTTTTTCACAATATTTGAAGCTGCCTGCTGCTTCCTTGACATTATGTGTAATTTTTCTTGATAGATGTTAGACCATTTGTATTGTCTATGTAAGCTGTTCTATAATAATAATATAAAGATAATTCTATATGACGGTATTGCTTAGTTTCCACCTTAAAATGTTCAGTCTGTGGAGTGAGTCACTTACTCCAGTAGAAGTCCTTTCTGGGAAAGACTGCCTTTCCTAAAGTCATTCAGGTTCTCTCTGGTCTGCAGTGAAGCCCTGCAGGCATCTTTTTGTAGTCCCCTCTCCCAAACTGTATTGTCCTCCTTTGTCTGCAAAGTGTCAGAGCAGTGCTTAGACAGGGTCCTCCACCTAAGCAGTTTCTGTCCAGCAGGCTTTGAAGGCAGCTCTCTCTCTAGTACCTCAGTGTGTCAGGTGTGAAAGTGAGTCTCTTTCCTGCTTGTAGCTCCCTGTCCCAAACTCTGTTTTCCTCTTTGGTTCCTCTTTGTTATCGCCTCATGGCGGCAGGGATCCTCAAGTGGAGGAGACTTTCTCCAGGGGAATTACCGGCCCTTCTCTCCCCTGAACCTGAAAGTGCTGGCTCTGGGGTAAGATTATCTCACCTGATGACATCTCACTCATCTCTCTTAAAGTCTGTTGTCTGTGGAGTGGCACAAGACCAGGGGCTCCAGCTTAAGTCCGTTTCTGTCCAGGGTACTTTAAAGGCAGCTCTCTCTCTAGCATTTCAGCATTTCAGCTCAGGAGTAAAAGAATTTTATAGAGTATCAGGTAGCTTTCAAATTCAACAGGAAGATAAAATGGCCAATTTAAAAAAACAGGATCCATTAGAGGTACATATCTGAAAGTATCTTCAAAGTCACACCATAAAAGCTTTCTGGTTAAAGTATTGTCACTGGTTAAAATATTACTCACAACTATTGACTATTGTCTTGGCTATAAGTAATTTCCCAATAGTCCCGAATCTTTATGTCAGTGTATAAAGAGTAAAGTATAAAGTAGAAGTATCACCCTGTAGGACATTATGCTGAGTGAAATATCTCAGCCACAAAAGGACAAATATTGCATAGGACTACTGTTGTAAAATGGGACTGACATCGGGGTTGAGGGAAGACAGAGAAGGAGGGGATGAATGATGTATATTGCATTGAAACAGATGAGGGAGAGAACTGTTTAAAAGAGATATATGATTGGGTATTATTGTCATGACAGGAGTCCAGAATGAAGGCTACACAGTGGAGTGGACTTGGGGGGAGGGATTGCATTACAATGAAGGAATCTTTCTTTTACTTTTCAAGGAGAAGAGTGAATTGGAGGAGGGGGTGAGCAGGGAGAAAAGTGCAACAATGAATGACTGGAAACCCTAAGTGTCTGTAAACTTACATTAAAAAGGAAAAAAAAAAGTAGAAGTATCAGGTGGTCTGGGTTTGGGTCACATGTCTGTGCTTTGTCTTCCAGGATTGTATAGGTATAATATCCAACCCAATGGGCTTCCACAGGATAATTTCTGTTCATTTGAAGAGGTGGCCAAAACCCATTCACCAACTATTATCACTGTTTATTATTGTAAAGAAGATTCCTAGATTTCCGTTATTTCAATAACCACTCCTGAATATATATCTTCAGCTTAAAATTTTCAAGTTTCTAGCCTGAATACAAAACTGCCCATTTGATATGTCAATTTGCATGTCTAAGAACTCCTCAAATTTTGTATCTCAACATTTCTATGGATGAGCTCATAATCTTCCCCACAAAACTTCCGTGTTCAGTATCCAAATGATTACCATCACTAGACAACTTAAGAAGCCAAATCTTTGAAGCCTTTCATGGAAACTCTCTGCACATTACAGGGTCTTAGAAATTTTATTTCTCAAGTATCCTTGCTATCTTCCCTCTGTCTCCACTGCTTTCCTCTATGCTACCAGCCTCTTTTGGTGAGACTTCCACAAACATGACTTTCTAACACATCAGCCAACATCTGATCTTGTTCCTCTCTGTGTTGTATAAAAGTCTTTTAAAAATCCAATCTGATCATCAGACTCTGGTTTGAAATAATTCAATGGCTTACATGAACTCCCAGCTGAAATCCAAGAAACAGTTCCTATTTGTATATTTTACTACAAATTCCATTATAGCTATTCTTCATTTACATCTATATTGTTATCTGATATTTCCCATCTACAACAATCTAAATTTTTTTGCATTAATGGTATGCATATCATAGTAATGAACTCCTAGGTGTGAGACAAGGCTAATACTGGCTGTGATAATTAAGATTTGTAACACCTTGACTGGGTTAGAAATCTCAGTTATTTGATAATGATGTAATTCGACAGTTATGTAATGATACACCTTAGCAGTTATTGGGTGAAACAGTCATCTTTCCTCCCAGGATCTGATGTGGTCATTCTCTATTTTCACATAACATCAACTTTTAGATGACACCACGTCAATGAGTGTGGAAGGGATGTATCTACTTTTAAACATACAAGAAGAAAATATTAATTTAAGATATGACAAATCTATGATAAAATATTTGGTTCTAATATGAATATGCTTTTTCAGTGGGAGAAGAAAGATTATAGAGGGAGAGTGGGAGATTCAGCCAAAACAGGGACAACAACAGAGATCACCAGTGGGTTTGTTTTTTTTTTTAACATTTCCATATTATGGAAATTGTTTCAATCGTGATAAACCTTTTGCAAACTATCACTGATACATATTGGTTTAAAATTGCATTCTCATTAGTGTCTGGACTTGTTTCCAACCTCCATAAAATCAAACAACATATATTTTGTTATCCAAGTCAATAGTAAGGCAGATTTCCAACAGCAAATTGCCAAGTGAGAGAAGAAATCCTGGGTAGAGAAACGTAACTTGACAATGTGGTGGGTGCTGAGTAGAGGTCTCCAATCATTTAATCCTTTTAGTAATTCCTCGTGGTAATTTTTGACTGTGTCAACTTAACTAAACTAGCTAGGATGTAATTTTCCAAAGTTGTCTTTCTTACATGGTTCTGGGACAACATTTATCAAAAGAATTTGCAAGCCCTTCCAAATCCTGAGCCAAGTGTATGCACAGCAAAGGGCACTGACATTGAAAGGGGAAAGTGAAGCTGCCCAGTCAGTGTAGGTCACCATGTACCACTCCAGGCTGCACACACTGTCTGCTGTTTGCTCTCTCGCTCATTGGCGAGTGGCCATAGCCAGCTATGCAGCTCCCCAGGATCTCCTTCTTCAGCTCTTGCAAGTCCTGAGCCAGGTGCATGGACAGCAGTGCAACAAAGGGCACCAGCATTTTCTGCAGATCTCCTGTATCATCAAGGTTGGAGGTGGTGAGAGGCAGATATGAATTGTAGTTTCTCCTTTCTTGCTCATTCCTACTTTACATCTAATTTTTCTTCCCTTATATTCACTCTGCTGAGATACAAAGATTTCAGTCCACAATCATAATGAATAAGCAGTAGTCCTCTGTGGACTTCTTATCAACGTCTACGTTTCCCTGTGGTAAATACCTTACTCGACATCATTTATAGTGGTTTTGTTAACTTGCTTGGCTCCGATGATGCATTCCTACTAGGAATTGTTCTCCACACCTTTTCAGAGGTTTCCATTTACTGGATGAATTCTACCCAAGAGCAAATGACGAGTTCAGGAGATTAGTTCCAGAGGCTAGATGATATTTAAAGCAATGCAATATCATCATAAACATGGTGGTCTAGTGGCAAGAAGCTGCATTGCAATCCTGAAGGCACACAGTTCAAGTCTAGTAGCTGCATTACAGGAGAAGGATGAGCCGTTTCTTCCCGTGCAATTAATTGCCTTGGAAAACCCATGAGAGGGTCAGCTGTAGGCCGGTTCTGACTTGATGGTATACAACAATAAGAAATGTCAAAGGTATCCAGGGATAAACCAAGATGAATTACTTCCTAGGAGAACCTGGGCCTGTTCTTTAACGTCCATGAGATCTAATTTTCTCATTTATGGAGAAAGAACACCTCACTCCTAAGATTGTAGTAAGATCTGAATAAACCCACGTATCCTGTGATGCTGAACACTGTGACACTGATGTGCCAGATGCGATAATGGTTACCTTGGTGGACAGTGTTTTGGTGGAGCTCTACAATTAAAACAAGCTTGCAAGCAGGAGTGGCATCCACTTCCAAAATAGCTTGTCTCCAGAAATTCTATGAACTTGGAGAAACAATGCAATTTGTATAAATGTTCAGGTATTTCGTTCATAGGGTCGCTATGAATTGTCTACAACTTGATGGCACTTAACCACAACAACAACATACTGAGTACTTAGAACACAAGGAATACAAGTTCAGTGAATTGCTATTACTAAAGTAGGAATACATGAAAAGAATCATTTGGAGTTATGTTTTAAAGTAGAAGATTTGAGAACATCAGTCAAGTTTCCATCAATAGGTCTCTTAAAAAATTCTCATGTTCACAAAATAAGATAAAGCTTGGCTTTTGCCATCCTTAAGGAATATGTAAGGAAGAAACAGTACTAAAAGAAGGACGAAGATGTGAAGATCTGAAGGACATGTTTTTAATTGGCAATAAATATGGTTGATGAAATTAAGTATAGACAGTGCTACCCAGTTTCTTTTCTCATCATATAACAAATGTGGCTGAGAACTGCTTTATATGAAAGATGAGTGTCTCTGGGCTTTGATTTGCTGACTCAGGGGGAAAACTTTGTCACAGGATTGGTTGGATTGTTTCAGTGACTCTTCTTTTGTAGACTTCTGCCTGACTTTATCTGGGCTGCCAGGAGCTTATTAAAAGTATAAGAAGTGACCACATGGTGTATCTCCCCATGAGACAGACCAGACTAAACCCTTGGAGAGTTTCCATGAGCACCAAGGGAAAGATGTACAAGAATGCATTGCCCTGACACTTGGTTGAATAGCATTTGTGGTCCTGTAGAAAACCCAAGAGTGCTGTTGTGCAGATAAAGCTGAACACTTTTCCCAGTAAGAGAAAAGGGGACTTTTGGCCAATTTTATGCGTTGGTTCAAGCCACTTTTAAAAAAAACCAAAACCCAAAACAAAACATGGGGAAAAGTAGAAGAAATCCTAATCAATGTGCTTCGGGTCACTGTTGTTGTTAATTGTGTCCCATGGTGGCTGGCTCTCTAGAAGAAAATAAATCGTGTTTTAGAATTTAAATGTTATGAAATTTTATTAAATACTCATGCTTTTCATGGAAGGAAAAATCTTTTTTAATAGTATATTTTAATGATGGAATTAAATAATGCCTCTGACTTTGAAATTCAATAGCCTGGGGTTTTCCAAAGAAAAGTGATAAAATATTCATTTGTTTGTGATTAGTTTGAGTTAGAGGTAAGATGAGAAAAAGGCCTCTAGCTGTGAAGTACTGTTTGGGATGAAAACTCTACCAACGTGGGAGAGTAAATGGCAATGTCTTTAATGAAGTCCTCAAGGTCAACAGTGTGACTCCTTTGCTGATCTGTTTTCCAAATTTAATTCCTTTTCAAAGAAAACACCAACAATTAGTGCCCACAACACTTAAGCACATATTGTATTACAATTTCTGATATCTTGTGTTCATTCCATTTTCAAGTAGTCTATAGTTCAAAGGGAGACATTAATTGAAATCAAACCTATGCCCCATTGCCATTGTTGTGGACCATAGAGTCAGAACCAAGTCTTAGCTGACCCTCCCGCAAGTTTTCAAAGGAAGTTAATTGCATGGGAAGAGGTTGCCCATCCTTCTCCTGCAGAGCAGCTGGTGGACCTGCATGCCTTTAGGATTGTTTGCCGCTCAGCTTCTTACCACTAGGCTACCAGAGCTCCGTATACCCCACTAATAATGACGTTCTCACCTTATGGTATAACTGTTCACATCTACCATGAAAGTGTAATTTGTAATCTTTTATGATGCACAAATTCCTTTGGAAATTTGATGAGAGAGATGCTGTCTTCTCCAGGGGGAAAACACACATTTTAAATCATACAGTACATTTGCATTTAATTCCCAGGGGCTCATGTATCCCTTGGAGCACATCTTTGTACTACAACTTGACATTCATTGATCAAAAACATGGTGTGGTTAATTCCAACTGGGAGTAGATATGAGGAGTTAAGAAGTTCAAAATGAGGGAGAAATCAAAGTTAATTTTTTCCAGATTTAAACATTCATAAGTTAGCATTCAAAGACATCTCCAAAATAATAAATACATCTATATTCAAACTCAAATATATTCATATTAAGGGGGTCAATTCTTAGTACAGTATTTCTGAACAAGCTGGTAATACATATCTAGAGCCTTAATAGTTTTTATATATTTTTATTATATAATTCCAATTTTAAATGTAAATCTTAAGTAAATATTATGGGCAGAATTTTGAGTAACCCAGAAAGCATCAAAAGAAGATGGAAGGAGTACTCAGAGTCACTGTGTCAAGAAGAATTGGCTGACACAGAGGAACTTAATGAAACAACAAATGACTAAAAGGCACCATGATGAAGGAGAAAGTTCAAGATTTCCTGAAGGAATTGGCAAAAACAAGGCCCCAGGAATTGATGACATACCAAGTGACATATTTCAACAAACAGATGCAACCCTGCATGTGCTCACCAGGTTTTGCCAAGAAATCTGGAGGACAGCTACCTGGCCAACTGACTGGAAGAGGTCCTTATTTATCCCCATTATAAAAAGAGAGGATACAGCAGAGTGTGAAAATTATCGAGCAACATCACTAATATCACAGACAAGCAAAATCCTGCTGAAGACTATCCAAAAATGACTGGAACAATTCATTGACAAGGAACTACCAGAAATACAGGCTGGGCTTAGAAGAGGCTGTGACTAGGGACATCATTGCCAATGTCAGATTGATTTTGGCTGAAAGAGTAGCAGAGGCATGCCTGTCTGTGTTTCATTGATTATTCAAAGTCATTTGACTATGTGGACCACAACAAATTGTGGTTAATTTTGAGAAGATTGGGTATTCCAGAAAACCTAAATGTGCTCATGTGAAACCTATACTTGAACCAGTAAGCAATTGTCTAAATAGAGCAAGGAAATACTGCATAGTTCAAAATCAGAAAAGGAGTGTGCCAGGGATACATCCTGTCCCCATACCTTCTCAACCTATATGTGAAACAGATCATTTGAGAGACTGAGCTTTATGATGAGAAATGTGGCATCAGGATTGGAGGAAGACTCGTCAACAACCTGTGTTATGCACGTGACATAGCTTGCTCAAACTGAGAAGGACCTGAAACATTTGCTGTAGAAGGTCAAGATCTGCAGTCCTCAATATGGATTGAAGCTCAATATCAAGAAGATAAAGATTCTCACCTCTGGACACCAGGATATTGACAGCACCAGAAAAGAAGAAGAAAAGATTGAAATTGTTAACAATTTCGGTTTGCTCGGTTCCACACTTTTGGCACCAGTAGTCAGGAAATCAAAAGACAAATTGCATCGGGCAAATCTGTTGTCTTGGATCTCTCCAGAGTGCTGAAGAGCAATGATAACAATCTAGAGACTAATCTAGAGCCTGATCCAGGCCATCATTTTTGCAGTTATTTGCTATGCATCAGAGACCTGGATAGTGACTAAGGATGATAGAAGAATAATTGATTAAGTTGTGGTGCTGCAGAAGAGTATTTAACATAACAAGGACTAACAAGAGGACAAATAGTGTGTTCTAGAGAGGGTGAAACCAAGTGGGTTTTTGGATGCAGGACTTTTGATGCTCTGTCTTACATAGTTTAGGCTTGTTGCCAGGAAGGACCAGTCCTTGGAGAAGGGCATCATGCTTGGAAAGATGAAGTGACTGCACAGGAGAGGAAGATCTTGGAATAGATGGATTGACACAGTAACTAGAGTCATGGGAGTAGGTGTGTCAGAGACAGCGAGGTTGGCTCAGGATAGGGCAGGGTTCAGATCTATTGTGCATAGTGTCGCTGTGAGTCACAGGTCACTCAATGGAACATAGCTGCAATAACAAGAATATTCAGAAATGTGAACAAAGATTTACGTCAAAGAACTTTGTACAATTTAATGTGTTTTCAAATATCACTAGTAACTTTTCCCAAAATTTTATATCACCTTAATTTATTACATTTTAATGTAAGAAATAAAGATATATGGGCTTTGGAATTAGCCCAAAAGAGGTAAATCCTAACTTTCCTCTAAACAATATTGAAGTATTGGGCAGATTGCGTGCCTCTATCAGCTTACATATTCTTTTTGAAATTGAGTTACTATTACCTCCTACAAAATGTTGATAGGAATTAAATGAAATATCACATATAAAAGGTCTGTCACAGTCTCCAGCAAGTAGGTGGAGCTTAATAAATGCTCCTTCACCACCCTTTATCTGCACTGTACCATATTCAGTTACTGACATTCAAACATTTTAACTTACACAAAACTGGCAGTTTCTGATGGTTCAATGTCAAAATTGGTGGTTGTTGTTGTTATGTGCCATTGAGTCACTTGCGACTCATTGCAACCCTGTGTACAACAGCCCTAAACTCTGCTCTGTCCTGGGCCAATCGCACTGTCTCTGACACTCCCATCCCAATTATCCCAGTCACTGAATCAATCCACCTCATAGAGGACCTTCCCCTCCTGCGCCGTCCCTCCACCCTCCCAAGCATGATGTCCCTCTCTAAGGACCGGTCTCTCCTCGCAACATGTCCAAAGTATGTTAGATGGAGCCTCAGAATCCTTGCCTTCAAGGAGCCACCCGGTTTAACCCTTTCCAGGACAAATCTGTTTGTTTTCCTAGCAGTCCATGGTATTCTCAATACTCTTCTCCAGCACCACAGCTCAAAGGCATCAATTCTCCTCCTATCCTCCTTGGTCATTATCCAACTCTCTGATGCATAACAAGTGATTGCGAAGTCCATGGCCTGTATCAGACGCACCTTAGTCTCCAGGGAGACACCATTGCTCTTCAGTACTTTGGAGAGGTCCCTAACAGCAGACTTTCCCATGGCAATGCGCCTTTTAATTTCCTGGCTGCTGGTGCCAAGACTGTTGACTATGGAGCCAAGCAAACTAAAGCTGTGTACAATCTCAGTCTCTTCACCATCCGTCAAAATTGGTAATTAATTATAATATTTAGTACCACTTTATAGTAGTTATTTGGAGATGGTTGTAAACTAGAACAAAATGAATGGAATTTATATAAACATGACAAAATAATTCAGTGAGATTCTAAGAATTAAAAGTGTTGCTTAATTTGAGTCTAGGAATAGCCATCAAACTATGTTTTAAAAGCAACTGTTGTTAGGTGTCATCAAGTCACTTGTGACTCATAGCAACCCTATATACAACCGCTCTGAACCCTGCTCTAACCTGAGCCAACCTTATTGTCTCAATACACTTACCTCCATTATCCCAGTCACTGAGTCAATCCATCACATCCAGGGTCTTCCTCTCTCATTCTATCCCTCCACCCTCCCAAGCATGATGTCCCTCTCCAAGGACTGGTCTCTCCTTACAGCCTGCCCAAAGCATGTCACACAAAGCTTCAGAATCCTTGTCTCCAAGGAGCCACCTGGTCTCACCCTCTCTAGGACAAACTTGTTCTCCTAGCAGTCCATGGTATATAGTCAATACTCTTTTCCAACACCACAGCTCAAAGGTATCAATTTTACTTATATAATCCCTAGTCATTGTCTAGCTTTCTGTTGCACAGCAAGTAATTGTGAAGACCATAGCCTGGATCAGGTGCACCTTACTCCCCAGACTGGCATCATTGCTCATCAGTACTCTGGAGTGATCCCTGACAGCAGACTTTCCCAGTGAAATTCATCTTTTGATTTCCTGGTTGCCGGTACCAAGAGTGTTGCTTGTGGGGCCAAGCAAACTGAAGCTGTTAGCAGTATCAACTTCCTTACCTTCTATCATGATGCAGCCAATTGACCCAGTGGTGACAATCTTTGTTTTCTTGATGTTGAGCTTCAGTTCATATTGAAGATAATAAAATCTAAGAAGCCATGTATGTAACTCAGGTAAGGAAGAATGCTTTTAACTCACCTGGAAATCTAAAAGCACTTTAAGAAAATAAGCCATTGTGAAAGGAACAGAAGATGGGACATAGGGGCACAAGGCCATGAGCATCTCTTTTAAAAGGTGGGAGAGAGGGGAGCTCTGGTGGCCTAGTGGTAAGGAGCTGCAACTACAATCCCAGAGGTGCACGGTTCAAATCCACCAGATGCTCTGCCGGGGAAGGAGGGACAATCTCCTCCTGTACCAGTCAGATCTGATTTGATGGTATACTCACACAAAAATAATAAAATAAATTTTTTTTTTAAAAAAAGGTGGGAGAGAATGAGAATATCACAGCTCTTTACGGCCCCAGAGCAGAAAGCAGATAAAGAGCCTGTAGCCCAGCCTGTGGTGCTTCTGGAGCCACACCTGCAATAAGAGGTTTGTTTATTCATTCTTGACCACAGTTGTGGTACTGAGAATGGAGAATGGAATTTATTAGGGAAATAAGTAGGAGAGTGGTGGAAGCAAAGGATATCACCCAAAGCAAATCCAGGGTTAGTTCAGCTGCCCCAAGACAGAGTAACAGCAAAGCACAATTTCTTTATTAGTAGAAGGGCTGGTTTCAGTTCAGCAGCACAAATTCAAGAAGCTTCTAGTTTCCTCAGTCATCCTCAAGGTTTGCCTCAGAGCAGTTATACGTCAGCTTCTCCTTCCATCATCTGGCAAGAACAGAAAAACCTTTAACTGTGACCTTTATCTCAGAGTTCCTCTGGTTACACCTTGCCACAGTTTCTCCACAGCAATGCCATAGTCTCTCCAGCACCATCATCAGAGCCTTACCACAAGGTCTCGCTCTCAACAGGAGCTTGCTCTGGTCTCCCTCAAGTCTTGCTGTTCAGTGTAGAATGCACTCTCTCTTGTCTTAGTCCCACAGTCTTTATTATTGGCAAGACCACTTGTCCGCAGTTAAGGTAACTGGAGACCAGAGGGGGCTAAGGTAATTGCTTAAAAAAGCAAATTTTAAACTAACATTACAACCATATAAAAAATTTAAACTTCCATTCAAATACCAAAAACGGTATTCATTTATCTCCTCACTGTTTTTTTACTACTAGAATGTAAGTTCCAACAGGCAAGGGATGTTTTTGTCTATTTTTTTTCAACTGTTAAATCCTAAATGCATAAGACAGTGCCTGGTATATTGTAGATATTATTTTACATTTTAATATAAGAGAGACATATATATAAGCATAGTATTTGTTGATAAACAGAATTTATCAACAAATAGTAGATATGGAAAAATATTTGCAGCTAGGTAATATAAGACTAATAATGACAATACAAAAGAATTCTGGAAAACTGAACAAGAAGGGGCAAAGAATACAGTAGAAAAATGAGAAGATCCAAATATCTGAAGAATATATGAAAATATGCTCAAATTATTACACTAGCAAAAATCTGAAAGGAGTGGTAACCTCAGTTGCTTGGTGTGAATATGAATAAAATGATGCCATCATATGTCATTTCTGAGAAAGTGAATTGCTGTAGGTATCTTCAGAATGTAACCTGATGCTCTGTTAAAACTCAGAAGTCAACACTATGCCATGCACAATCTGCCTTACATAACAGACATTCATCTCCAAGTGGATTTACAAGTAGCCGACAAGTAAGATGAGCAGATGTGCTTAGGCAAATTTGACTCCATGCCACATAAGTCAAACAGATGACATTTTAATATGCATATCTGTATGTGCTATAAATATATCCAAGCATATATCAGAATCAGAGTGAAGAATTAAGGACCTGTCTTCGCCATAACCAAACATGCTGAGGAATGATTAACAGACTTGGGAGCCCAGGATTATATTTGGAGTGAACATCAAGGCCAATTGGTATAAACATGCATTCCACAAAGGCAATTTTCTACATCCTAATTTTGTGGCTGGCTGCTGGGATCTTACAGGCTTATAATGGCCATCTGAAGTACAACTGCTGATCTCTCTCCATCCAGAGCAAAGAAGGGCACAGTAAGGTAAAGACTTTCAGTCCAAAGGATTAATGGGTCATGTAAATTTCGGTCCCTGTAAACCTCACCCTAGAAGAGGCAGAAGGTGTATCCTTGACCGCGTCGAAAGGGATTACAAAGTCACAGTATAAAGCCTCTGATAGACCTGATAAAATTTTTCTAACAAAACTGTTCCAGACCAAGGGTATTGTATTTTTATAAGTGTTAATAATGAGACAGAACACCAAGAATGTAGGAGAAAAAGGGGTAAAGGCAGGAGGCAAACAGTTCTGGAACAACTGAAGCGAACTGAAGTACAGGTCCTTAGCTTCCCTGTGTCTTTACTGAAAATTGTCAGGGAGCAAATCACAGAGAGAATTTAATGCAAATGAAGCTAAACTCTTTCTATTGAAAACCTGCTTGACTTAGGAGGGAGGGTTTAGCAAATACAATGCAAGAATCTTGTAAACACTTAAGGATTACCTTACTTTCTATCCCTGTAAGCATTTAAGAACTGCCTTAGTGCTTCAGGGTGAATTCCAGCCTGTATCAGCCTCCCTCATAACCTGAACTCTGTTGTTGTTACATGCTGTCAGTCGCCTGCCACTCTATGTACAACAGCCCTAAACCCTGCTCTCTCCTGTGCCAATTGCACTGCCTCTGACAACCCACCCCAATTACTCCAGTCACAGAATCAGTGCACCTCATAGAGGGTCTTCCCCTCCTGGGCTGTCCCTCCACCCTACCAGCATGATGTCCCTCTCCAAGGACCTGTCCTTCCTTACATGTCCAAAGTATGTCAGACGAAGCCCCAGAATCCTTGCCTCCAAGGAGCAGCCTGGTTTAACCCTCTCTAGGATGACACAACCCTGCTTGCTGAAACTGAAGAGGACCTGAAGCGCCTGCTGCAGAGTGTCAAGGACTGCAGCCTGCAATATGGATTGAGGCTCAATGTCAAGAAGACAAAGATTCTCACCACTGGACCAACTGGCAGCATCAGGATGGATGGTGAAGAGACTGAGATTGTACACAGCTTTAGTTTGCTTGGCTCCACAGTCAACAGTCTTGGCACCAGCAGCCAGGAAATTAAAAGGTGCATTGCCATAGGAAACTCTGCTGTTAGGGACCTCTCCAAAGTGTTGAAGAGCAATGGTGTCTCTTTGGAGACTAAGGTGCATCTGATACAGGCCATGGTCTTCGCAATCACCAGTTATGCATCAGAGAGTTGGACAATGACCAAGGAGGATAGAAGGAGAATTGATGCCTTTGAGCTGTGGTGCTGGAGAAGAGTATTGAGAATACCATGGACTGCTAGGAAAACAAATAGATTTGTCCTGGAAAGGGTTAAACAGGGTGGCTCCTTGGAGGGAAGATTCTGAGGCTCTGTCTAACATAGTTTGGACATGTTGTGAGGAGAGACCGGTCCTTAGAGAGGGACATCATGCTTGGGAGGGTGGAGGGACAGCGCAGGAGAGGAAAGCCCTCTATGAGGTGGATTGATTCAGTGACTGGGATAATCGGGATAGGAGTGTCAGAGACAGTGCGATTGGCACAGGACAGAGCGGAGTTTAGGGCTGTTGTACATAGAGTCGCTATGAGTCGCAAGCGACTCGACGGCACATAACAACAACAACAACAGGGCAAACCTGTTCGTTCTCTTAGCAGTCCATGATACATTCAGTACTCTTCTCCAGCACCACAGCTCAAAGGCATCAGTTCTCCTTCTATCTTCCCTAGTCATTGTCCAACTCTGTGATACATAACAAGTGATTGCAAAGACTGTAGCCTGTGTCAGATGCACCTTAGTCTCCAGAGTGACACCATTGCTCTCCAGTACCCTGAAGAGGTCCCTAAGAGCAGACTTTTACATCACAATATGGTTTTTTCTTTCCTGGCTGCTGGTGCCAAGAGTGTTGATCGTGGAGTCAAGCAAACTTAAGTTGTTAACAATCTCAATCTCTTCATCATCCATCCTGATGCTGCCAATTGGTCCAGGGGCGAGACTCTTTGTCTTCTTGACATTGAGCTTCAATCCATA